>NW_027650476.1:40000-45000 GCF_965287045.1 Carcharhinus amblyrhynchos | reverse complement strand
CTGCTCTCTCTCTCTCTCTCTCTCTCTCTGTGTCACAGAGTAAAGGGGAGCTGGCTGCTCTCTCTCTATCTCTGTGTCACAGAGTAAAGGGGAGCTGGCTGCTCTCTCTCTCTCTCTCTCTGTCACAGAGTAAAGGGGGAGCTGGCTGCTCTCTCTCTCTCTCTCTGTGTCACAGAGTAAAGGGGAGCTGGCTGCTCTCTCTCTCTCTCTGTGTCACAGAGTAAAGGGGAGCTGGCTGCTCTCTCTCTATCTCTGTGTCACAGAGTAAAGGGGAGCTGGCTGCTCTCTCTCTCTCTCTCTCTGTGTCACAGAGTAAAGGGGAGCTGGCTCTCTCTCTCTCTGTCACAGAGTAAAGGGGAGCTGGCTGCTCTCTCTCTATCTCTGTGTCACAGAGTAAAGGGGAGCTGGCTGCTCTCTCTCTCTCTCTCTCTCTCTCTGTGTCACAGAGTAAAGGGGAGCTGGCTGCTCTCTCTCTATCTCTGTGTCACAGAGTAAAGGGGAGCTGGCTGCTCTCTCTCTCTCTCTGTGTCACAGAGTAAAGGGGAGCTGGCTGCTCTCTCTCTATCTCTGTGTCACAGAGTAAAGGGGAGCTGGCTGCTCTCTCTCTATCTCTGTGTCACAGAGTAAAGGGGAGCTGGCTGCTCTCTCTCTCTCTCTCTCTGTCACAGAGTAAAGGGGAGCTGGCTGCTCTCTCTCTCTCTCTCTCTCTGTCACAGAGTAAAGGGGAGCTGGCTGCTCTCTCTCTCTGTCACAGAGTAAAGGGGAGCTGGCTGCTCTCTCTCTCTGTGTCACAGAGTAAAGGGGAGCTGGCTGCTCTCTCTCTCTGTCACAGAGTCAAAGAACAAAATCAGCCTGGGAAACAGGCCCTTTGGCCCAACGAGCCCACGCTGCCGTCTCAACTCCACCTCTCTACCCATGACCCCTATCTAATGTTTTATGGCCATCCAGATTGAGGGAAAACTGATTTAGGGACAATTTATTCCTGCCAATCAGCCGAACAGCACATCTTTGGGGTGTGGGAGGAAACCGGAGCACCCGGAGAAAACCCACGCAAGCATGGGGAGAATGCGCAAACTCCCACAGACACCGTCCCAAATCCATGTGTCTGCACAGCAATCAGCGATAGTCACTGAGCTGTCGTCTTGCCCAGTATCTTGTCCAGTTTAGGCACACACTAACGACATGAAGCACTAGGCCAATCTCAAACAACCAAGAGCAGCCCCAGTACGACCCATCGCGTGTATGCCCCTCGTTGGACACGAGGTGGACCCACTTCAAACCTGTGAATGAAAACAGAGAAAAACATTATTATCATACTATACCCATTTACATTTCTAGGGACACCCCAATGCTAATGACCCTTCATTAAAGGTTCTCCTATATCCACCCATCTCCAGCTCAGTCATGTGCCTAAGTTACTCTTAAAGGACTCTAGTGTGTTTGCTTCCACCACCTTACTTGGCAGAGCATTCCATACCCCCACTACCCTCTGCGTGAAAAACCTCCCTCGAATATCTGTGTCATACCTCTTCCCCCCTCACCTTAAGCCCATGGCCCCTCGTCCTACGTGACTCGATTATAGGAAATAGCTAACCTCTGTTTACTCTATCTATACCCTTCATAATCTTATACACCTCTATTAGATCCCCCCTCAGTCGGCGTCTTTCAAGGGAAAAGAGCCCCAATTTCTTCAATCTTTCCTCATATCCCAGTCCTTCCATACCAGGCAACATCCTGGTAAACCTCCTCTGCACTCTCTCCAGAGTCTCCACGTCCTTCTGGTAGTAAGGCGACCAGAACTGTACGCAGTACTCCAAATGCGGCCTAACCAACGTTCTATACAACTGCAACATTAGACTCCAGCTCTTATATTCTATACCCCTTCCTATAAAGGCTAACATACCATAGGCTTTCTTCACCACACTCTCCACTTGCACTGCCACCTTCAAAGACTTGTGCACTTGCACCCCCAGGTCTCGCTGCGACTCTATACTCCTTACAGGCTTACCCTTTTTCATATAACTTCCCCCTACATTATTCCGGCCAAAATGCATCACCTCACATTTATCCGGATTAAACTCCATTTGCCATGTATCTGCCCAATCAACCAGCCTATCAATATCCTGCTGTATTGCCAGACACTGCTCCTCACTGCCCGCCAATCCAGCCATCTTGGTGTCATCAGCAAATTTGCTGATCACACCACCGACTCCCTCTTCCAAATCATTTATATACACTACAAACAGAAGAGGTCCCAATACCGAGCCCTGCGGCACCCCACTAGTGACAGACCTCCAGCTAGAAAAAGACCCCTCCACAACTCCTCTCTGACTCCTCTTTGCAAGCCAGTTCTCTACCCATCTAGATACCTGACCACATATCCCATGAGCTTTAATCTTCTGTACCAACCTACCATGAGGGTCTTTGTCAAACGCCTTACTGAAATCCGTATAGACACCAACGGCTCGTCCTTCGTCAACCGTTTTTGTCACCTCCTCAAAGAATTCTACCAGATTTGTAAGGCAAGACTTCCCCTTGACAAAGCCATGCTGCGTATCCTTAATCAGATCGCAACGCTCCAAGTGCACATACATCCTATCCCTAACAATCCTCTCCATCAACTTACCTACCACTGACGTTAAGCTCACCGGCGTATAGTTACCCGGGCTATCCCTCCTACCCTTTTTAAACAACGGTACCACGTTCGCTATCCTCCAGTCCTCTGGGACCTCACCTGTGTCCAAAGAACAGACAAAGATTCGCGTCAGAGGCCCAGCAATCTCATCCCTCGCCTCTCTAAGCAGCCTAGGATAAATGCAATCAGAACCCGGAGATTTATCGGTCTGAATGCCCTCGAAAAGCCCTAACACTTCTTCCCTCGTAATCAACAGATCTTTCAATCGGTCTACCGCTCCCTCAATGGCCGTACTAGACATCAAGCCCCTCTCCTTCGGGAATACCGACACAAAGTATTCATTCAGGATCTCCCCATTCCCTCTGCCTCTAAGCACAATTCCCCACGTCTGTCCCTGAGAGGACCGATTTTACCCCTAGCCACCCTTTTGTGAGACGACCTCAAATATTACCGAGAGCCAGAACAGGTCCCCATCCCACACTTAGAGACGTAACTCTCTCAGTACTTCTGCTAAGTGGGACACTCTGTTCGATTATACCACCAGTTACAATCACATATCAAAACCCGAGAGCATGACACAGAGTCAGCCTTACAGAGCCAGACATGGGTTCGGAGGGTGTGGGACTGGGGTCTAAGTGTGGACATTCACCCCTGGATCCGGATAGTCTCGCACATACCGGTTGCCATCTAACTCATACTGGCAATATCCTGGGGGGGTCATAATGTGCTATACATCCCACCAGCACAAGAAAAATAAAACTAGGAGGGAACTAATCGGAATGATTGGCAACATGGGACAATGAACATCTCAGGAAGACTTCTCCCGCATACACCTAATTTGACAAACCCGGGGGCTCCCCTAAACTGTACGACTGCAGCGTGCAAATGCAGGGAGCACCGGACATAGCATTTGTGAAGGAAATCGGTCTGAGGGAGGAGGAACAAGCCCGCTCCCGACCCACACGGGGGAACTGTTATGGGACAGCAAATTTTATGAAATTGGGCACACAAAATGGCAGCAAACTAAAGCTCCCCTCAGAGCCCCTCCACCAAGAATCACAAAGTAACAGACACCGATCTGTGGGCAAGAGCATGCTTTTAGAATGCAGGTGAGGGCTGGCACATCAGGGAAGCTGGACAGGATGGCACCGACAGGAACTAAATCTCCACCCCGTCAAAATCAGCACCTTTAAAACAGTCAACCAACCCATGGAGACACCTAAAATTAGCATAGTTAAGGAAACATGCTTGGCCCCTCAAAACCTCTTTTGAGATCAATGACACACCTATGGTTCAAACCCCGGAGATTCGAGACTATTAAATAACCAATCAGACAAAGCAATTAACACACACTGAAAACAATTTCCTCAACACTTGGAAACATCGAGACAGGGTGGCTAAGGTTGAATACTGTAAATAAAGTATTAGCATTTGAATCGCACACTGCCCCGAAGTTCAGGTATAACTATAGCCTGCTGCCAGGGACGGGCAGAGAGCTTTCGGGACAGTCCGATTGGATGTCCTGACTGTGCTTCTCCATCGACGTAAATGCAAATAAAGCTGTGCCGTTATTGAACTTCACCCTGAGTCCGTCGTGGTCGTTTCGCCCACTCGCGCTAACACCCTCTATTCTTAGCAGTCTCTGGTATGCTTATGTCGCCGTTTCATCTCTTTATTAGAAACATTAAAGATTCAATTTCTATCATTCCATCTTTCTGGCAAGGCATAAGAGCATAAGAAAGTAAAGGGGAGCTGGCTGCTCTCTCTCTCTCTCTGTGTGTCACAGAGTAAAGGGGAGCTGGCTGCCGTCTCTCTCTCTCTCTGTGTCACAGAGTAAAGGGGAGCTGGCTGCTGTCTCTCTCTCTCTCTGTGTCACAGAGTAAAGGGGAGCTGGCTGCTCTCTCTCTCTCTCTGTGTGTCACAGAGTAAAAGGGGAGCTGGCTGCTCTCTCTCTCTCTGTGTCACAGAGTAAAGGGGAGCTGGCTGCTCTCTCTCTCTCTCTGTGTCACAGAGTAAAGGGGAGCTGGCTGCTCTCTCTCTCTCTCTCTCTATCTCTGTGTCACAGAGTAAAGGGGAGCTGGCTGCTCTCTCTCTCTCTGTGTGTCACAGAGTAAAGGGGAGCTGGCTGCTCTCTCTCTCTCTGTCACAGAGTAAAGGGGAGCTGGCTGCTCTCTCTCTCTCTCTCTCTCTCTGTGTCACAGAGTAAAGGGGAGCTGGCTGCTCTCTCTCTCTCTCTCTCTCTCTGTCACAGAGTAAAGGGGAGCTGGCTGCTCTCTCTCTCTCTCTCTGTGTCACAGAGTAAAGGGGAGCTGGCTGCTCTCTCTCTCTCTCTCTCTCTCTGTGTCACAGAGTAAAGGGGAGCTGG
>NW_027650476.1:0-35000 GCF_965287045.1 Carcharhinus amblyrhynchos | reverse complement strand
GGGGAGCTGGCTGCTCTCTCTCTCTCTGTGTCACAGAGTAAAGGGGAGCTGGCTGCTCTCTCTCTCTCTCTCTGTGTCACAGAGTAAAGGGGAGCTGACTGCTCTCTCTCTCTCTCTCTGTCACAGAGTAAAGGGGAGCTGGCTTCTCTCTCTCTCTGTCACAGAGTAAAGGGGAGCTGGCTTCTCTCTCTGTCACAGAGTAAAGGGGAGCTGGCTTCTCTCTCTCTCTGTCACAGAGTAAAGGGGAGCTGGCTTCTCTCTCTCTGTGTCACAGAGTAAAGGGGAGCTGGCTTCTCTCTCTCTGTGTCACAGAGTAAAGGGGAGCTGGCTTCTCTCTCTCTGTGTCACAGAGTAAAGGGGAGCTGGCTTCTCTCTCTCTCTCTGTGTCACAGAGTAAAGGGGAGCTGGCTGCTCTCTCTCTCTGTCACAGAGTAAAGGGGAGCTGGCTGCTCTCTCTCTCTGTCACAGAGTAAAGGGGAGCTGGCTGCTCTCTCTCTCTCTCTCTCTCTGTCACAGAGTAAAGGGGAGCTGGCTGCTCTCTCTCTCTCTCTGTCACAGAGTAAAGGGGGGCTGGCTCCTCTCTCTCTCTCTCTCTGTCACAGAGTAAAGGGGAGCTGGCTGCGCTGTCTCTCTCTCTCTCTCTCTCTCTCTCTGTGGCACAGTGTAATCGGGGTCTGGCTGCTCTCTCTCTCTCTCTCTCTCTCTGTCACAGAGTAAAGGGGGTTGGCTGCTCTCTCTATATCTCTCTCTCTCTCTCTGTGTCATAGAGTAAAGGGGAGCTGGCTGCTCTCTCTCTCTCTCTCTGTCACAGAGTAAAGGGGAGCTGGCTGCGCTGTCTCTCTCTCTCTCTCTCTCTCTCTGGCACAGTGTAATCGGGGTCTGGCTGCTCTCTCTCTCTCTTTCTGTGTCACAGAGTAAAGGGGAGCTGGCTGCTCTCTCTCTCTCTCTCTCTATCTGTGTCACAGAGTAAAGGGGAGCTGGCTGCTCTCTCTCTCTCTCTCTCTCTCTGTGTCACAGAGTAAATGGGAGCTGGCTGCTCTCTCTCTCTCTGTGTCACAGAGTAAAGGGGAGCTGGCTGCTCTCTCTCTCTCTCTCTGTCACAGAGTAAAGGGGAGCTGGCTGCTCTCTCTCTCTCTCTCTCTCTGTGTCACAGAGTAAAGGGGAGCTGGCTGCTCTCTCTCTCTCTCTCTCTCTGTGTCACAGAGTAAAGGGGAGCTGGCTGCTCTCTCTCTCTCTCTCTCTCTCTGTGTCACCGAGTAGAGGGGAGCTGGCTGCTCTCTCTCTCTCTGTCACAGAGTAAAGGGGGTTGGCTGCTCTCTCTATATCTCTCTCTCTCTCTCTCTCTCTCTGTGTCACAGAGTAAAGGGGAGCTGGCTGCTCTCTCTCTTTCTCTTTCTCTCTGTCACAGTGTAAAGGGGAGCTGGCTGCTCTCTCTCTCTCTCTCTGTCACAGAGTAAAGGGGGTTGGCTGCTCTCTCTATATCTCTCTCTCTCTCTCTCTCTCTGTGTCATAGAGTAAAGGGGAGCTGGCTGCTCTCTCTCTCTCTCTCTCTCTGTCACAGAGTAAAGGGGAGCTGGCTGCGCTGTCTCTCTCTCTCTCTCTCTCTCTCTCTGTGGCACAGTGTAATCGGGGTCTGGCTGCTCTCTCTCTCTCTCTCTGTCACAGAGTAAAGGGGAGCTGGCTGCTCTCTCTCTCTCTGTGTCACAGAGTTAAAGGGGAGCTGGCTGCTCTCTCTCTCTCTCTCTGTCACAGAGTTAAAGGGGAGCTGGCTGCTCTCTCTCTCTCTCTGTGTCACAGAGTAAAGGGGGGCTGGCTGCTCTCTCTCTCTCTCTCTGTCACAGAGTAAAGGGGAGCTGGCTGCTCTCTCTCTCTCTGTGTCACAGAGTAAAGGGGAGCTGGCTGCTCTCTCTCTCTCTCTCTCTCTGTCACAGAGTAAAGGGGAGCTGGCTGCTCTCTCTCTCTCTCTGTCACAGAGTAAAGGGGAGCTGGCTGCTCTCTCTCTCTCTCTCTGTCACAGAGTAAAGGGGAGCTGGCTGCTCTCTCTCTCTCTCTCTGTCACAGAGTAAAGGGGAGCTGGCTGCTCTCTCTCTCTCTCTGTGTCACAGTAAAGGGGAGCTGGCTGCTCTCTCTCTCTCTCTCTCTCTGTGTCACAGAGTAAAGGGGAGCTGGCTGCTCTCTCTCTCTCTCTCTCTGTGTCACAGAGTAAAGGGGAGCTGGCTGCTCTCTCTCTCTCTCTCTCTCTCTGTGTCACAGAGTAAAGGGGAGCTGGCTGCTCTCTCTCTCTCTCTCTCTGTGTCACAGAGTAAAGGGGAGCTGGCTGCTCTCTCTCTCTCTCTCTCTCTGTGTCACAGTAAAGGGGAGCTGGCTGCTCTCTCTCTCTCTCTCTCTGTCACAGAGTAAAGGGGAGCTGGCTGCTCTCTCTCTCTCTCTCTGTCACAGAGTAAAGGGGAGCTGGCTGCTCTCTCTCTCTCTGTGTCACAGAGTAAAGGGGAGCTGGCTGCTCTCTCTCTCTCTCTCTCTCTCTCTGTCACAGAGTAAAGGGGGGCTGGCTGCTCTCTCTCTCTCTCTCTGTCACAGAGTAAAGGGGAGCTGGCTGCTCTCTCTCTCTCTGTGTCACAGAGTAAAGGGGAGCTGGCTGCTCTCTCTCTCTCTCTCTGTCACAGAGTAAAGGGGAGCTGGCTGCTCTCTCTCTCTCTCTGTCACAGAGTAAAGGGGAGCTGGCTGCTCTCTCTCTCTCTCTCTCTGTCACAGAGTAAAGGGGAGCTGGCTGCTCTCTCTCTCTCTCTCTGTCACAGAGTAAAGGGGAGCTGGCTGCTCTCTCTCTCTCTCTCTGTCACAGAGTAAAGGGGAGCTGGCTGCTCTCTCTCTCTCTCTCTCTGTCACAGAGTAAAGGGGAGCTGGCTGCTCTCTCTCTCTGTCACAGAGTAAAGGGGAGCTGGCTGCTCTCTCTCTCTCTCTCTCTCTGTGTCACAGAGTAAAGGGGAGCTGGCTGCTCTCTCTCTCTCTCTCTGTGTCACAGAGTAAAGGGGAGCTGGCTGCTCTCTCTCTGTGTCACAGAGTAAAGGGGAGCTGGCTGCTCTCTCTCTCTCTCTCTCTCTCTCTCTGTGTCACAGAGTAAAGGGGAGCTGGCTGCTCTCTCTCTCTCTCTCTCTCTGTGTCACAGAGTAAAGGGGAGCTGGCTGCTCTCTCTCTCTCTCTCTCTCTCTCTGTGTCACAGAGTAAAGGGGAGCTGGCTGCTCTCTCTCTCTCTCTCTGTGTCACAGAGTAAAGGGGAGCTGGCTGCTCTCTCTCTCTCTCTCTCTCTCTCTCTGTGTCACAGAGTAAAGGGGAGCTGGCTGCTCTCTCTCTCTCTCTCTCTCTCTCTCTGTGTCACAGAGTAAAGGGGAGCTGGCTGCTCTCTCTCTCTCTCTCTCTCTGCGTGACACGTGTCGCGTCCTTTCAGGGCGGTTTGTCCACTCTTTGTCCCCACCTGGCACTCCGCTCTGACCTGTGCCTCCCCGTAGTTGTTTGCACGTGACAGCGGTCACACCCCGGGCAACGGCCTCTACAAACCGGCTGAACCAGGTGAGGGTAGCTGACGGGTCTCAACCCATCGGTGTGATAGGGAGATGTCTATCCCAGCATGTGAAGACAGAGTCCGGCGGATTGAGTGGACAAGACCAATGGAAGGTCCAGTGGTCAAGAAGGTGGTCTCTGCAAGTGTCGTGGAACACGAAGAGCAGGACAAGACACACAAGACGTCCTGGTCATCCACTGCGCCTAGTTCCACCTCCAGCCGTCTTGACTCTTGTCTTGCCACTGGATCTAGATGGGAATTGGGAAGAGAGAGTGAGGCTGACACTGCGCAACTCTCCCTCACTTTAATCCAAATCCAGCGCTAGTTTCGACACCATCATCATCAGTGTCCTGTTCAAACCTTGAAGTCCTGTGGCGATGGGCGAGTTATGAAGCAGCAGGTGTGGATGCACTGGGATTTGTAGTCATGGACCTGCACGCAGGCGGCTCAGGTATAATGGTCGTTTTCCGCTGACCGAAGCAGCAGTGGAACTTGGCATCTACCCAGGCAACTGAGCAAGAATGCACTGCTCACCTCCATAGAAAAGGTGCCCCAAACATTGCCTGCTTCACTACAACCTGGCCAGCTTACCGCGGCTGGCGGGGATCCCACCTTGCAGTCATAAAAACATAAATAGGAGCAGGAGTAGGCCATCTAGCCCTTCGAGTCTGCCCCACCATTCAGTAAGATCATGGCTGATCTGAAGTGGATCAGTTCCACTTTCCCACTTTCTCCCCATAACCCTTAATCCCCTTGCCTATCAAAAACCTATTTACCCGTGACTTAAATATATTTAGCGAGGCAGCCTCCACCACCTCAACAGGCAGAGAATTCCAGAGATTCACCACCCTTTGAGTGAAGAAGTTCCTCCTCAACTTTGTTCTAAACTGCCCCCCCTTATCTTGAGGCTGTGCCCTCTAGTCCTGCTGTCCTTTCTAACTGGGAAGAATCTCTCTACCTCTACCCTTTCCATCCCTTTCATTATCTTATATGTCTCTAAGATTCCCTCCTCATCCTTCTAAACTCCAACGAGTACAGACCCAGTCTATTTAGGCTGTCTTCGTAGTCCAACCCCTTCATCTCCGGTATCAGCCTAGTGAACCTTCTCTGCACTCCCTCCAAGGCCAAAATATCCTTACGCAAGTGCGGCAACCAAAACTGCACACAGTACTCCAGCTGCGGCCTCACTAGTGCCCTGTACAGTTGCAGCAAGACCTCCCTGCTTTTATATTCTATCCCCCTCGCTATGAAGGCCAACATCCCATTCGCCTTCTTGATCACCTGCAGACTGGGTTTTTGCGACTCATGCACAAGGACCCCCAGGTCCCTCTGCACCGTAGCATGCTGCAGCTTTTCACCCTTTAAATAGTAATCCCTCCTACTATTATTTCTGCCAAAGTGGATAACCTCACACTTGCTAACATTATACTCCATCTGCCAGGTTTTTGCCCACTCGCTCAGCCTATCTAGACCTCTCTGCAGACTTTCCACACCCTCCACACAATTTGCCTTTTGTCTGCTACCTTTTTTAAACAGCGGCGTAACATTAACCATTTTCCAATCTTCCGGCACTTCCCCAGAATCCAGTGAATTTTGGTAAATAATCACTAAGGCATCTACTATCACCTCTGCCATTTCCTTCAGAACCCTGGGATGCATTCCATCCGGTCCTGGGGACTTGTCCACCATCAGTCCCATTAGTCTATCAAGCACTACCTCTCTAGTGACAGTGATCGCATTCAGGCCCTCAACTCCTACCATCCTTCTATCTTTAATGTCCGGCAAACTATTCGCGTCCTCCTCCGTGAAGACCGAGGCAAAAAACTTATTTAAGGCCTCAGCCATTTCCTCATCCCCCACCACTAAATCCACCCTCTCATCCTCTAAGGGTCCAACATTCACTCTAGCCAGCCTCCTCTTCTTTATATATTTATAAAAACTCTTACTGTCCTTTTTTATATTTAATGCTAGTTTAGCTTCATACTTTATCTTTCCTTTCTCACCTTCTTAGTCATTCTTTGTTGATTTTTAAACCTTTCCCAATCTTCTACTCACCCACTACTTTTAGCCACTCTGAACACATCAGCTTTTAATTTAATACTCTCCTTTATTTCCTTCGATAACCAAGGCTGGTTATCCCTTCTCCTGCAGTCCTTCTTTACCATTGGAATAAATTTCTGCTGAGCACCGAAAACTATCTCCTTAAAGATCCTCCACTGTTCCTCAGCCGTCCTGCCAACCAATCTGCGCCCCCAATCTACATTTGCCAATTCCTCTCTCATCCTATCATACTCCCCTCTGTTCAAACAGAGGACACAGGTTCAGGACCCTACTTTCTCATCCTCCATCTGCATCAAAAACTCAACCATACAAAGATCACTCGTCCCAAGAGGATCCCTCACAACAAGGTCCCTAATTCTTCCTACCTCACTACATAACACCAGATCTAAGATAGCTCGCTCCCTCATCGGCTCCAACACACACTGTTCAAGGAAACTATCCCAGCAGCATTCCAAGAACTCCTCAAGCCCACCGTGTCCAACATGGGTCAACCAATCAATATGTAGATTGAAATCTCCCATAATTATCGCCGTTCCATTTCTGCATGCATCATTTATTTGCTTGTTTATAGCCCTCCCCACCTCTAAGTTATTATTTAGGGGCCTATAGACCACACCCACCAGCGTCTTCCTTCCCTTGCTGTTCCTTATCTCCACCCACAACGATTCCACGTTCTGCTCTTTGGAACCTATATCTTTCCTTACTACCACCCTGTTACTATCCTTAATCACCAGAGCTACCCCTCCCCCTTTTTCCTCCCGTCTATCCTTCCTAAACACTCGATATCCCTGGACATTCAGCTCCCAGTCCCTGTCACCTTGCAACCACGTTTCCATAATGACCACCACATCATAGTAAAAAGTCTGACAACACCAGGTTTTAGTCCAACCGATTTATTTGATAATAGACTCACAAGCTTCCGCGGTTTCCCTCTTTGTCAGGTGACCTGACGAAGGGGCTAACCCCGAAAGCTTGTGAGTTTACTGTCAAATAAATCGGTTGGACTAAAACCTGGTGTTGTCAGACTTTTTACTGTGTTTACGCCAGTCCAACGCCGGCATACCCACATCATCACCAGATCATATCCATTTGTGCTGATCTGCGCCACCAGCTCATTCACTTTGTTCCGAATACTTCATGCATTCAGGTAAAGTGTCTTTATCCCAGCAAACAAAGTAAAACACGGTGACACCGCTCACCGTTGGCACTTGGAACGTGTGCACGCTTTTGGACAACCCTACAGCAGACAGACCAGAGAGAACAGCCTTAGTTTCCAGAGAGCTTGCAAGATACAACATTGACATTGCAGCCCTGAGTGAAACTCATTTTGCCAACGTAGGTCAGTTGGAGGTGGATACACTTTTTTCTGGAGCAATCACGGCAGCGATGAGCGTCGCGATGCTGGAGTTGGATTCACCATCAGGAGTCACCTTGTTCAGCAACTTGTTAGTCTACCCAAGGGTGTGAACGACCGTCTTATGACATTACAGCTTCCGCTACAGAACAGAAGTCAAGCCACCCTGATCAGCACCTATGCCCCCACAATGAACAACCTGCACGAGATGAAAGACAAGTTCTACGAAGAACTAGACGCCCTACTATCAGCAGTGAGCAGTACTGACAAGCTGATCTTGCTTGGCGATTTCAATGCAAGAGTAGGGTGTGACTCTGCAATCTGGCAGGGAGTCATTGAGAGGCATGGAGTGGGCAAGTGTAACAGTAACAGCCTACTCTTAATGAAGACCTGTGCAGCACATGATCAGGAATTGGCTAGCTGATAGAAGACGGAGGGTGGTGGTTGATGGGAAATATTCAACCTGAAGTTCAGTTACTAGTGGTGTACCGCAGGGATCTGGTTTGGGGCCACTGCTGTTTGTTGTTTTTATAAATGACCTGGATGAGAGTGTAGAAGGATGGGTTAGTAAATTTGCCAATGACACTAAAGTCGGAGGAGTTGTAAACAGTGAAGATGGATGTTCATAAATGACCTAGATGAGGAAGTGGAGGGATGGGTAAGTAAGTTCGCTGATGACACGAAGGTCGGTGGTGTTGTGGATGGTCTGGAAGGATGTCAAAAGTTGCAGCAGGACATAAATAGGATGCAGGACTGGGCGGAGAAGTGGCAGATGGACTTCAACGCGGATAAATGCGTAGTCGTCCATTTTGGCAGAACCAATGGGATGAACAAGTACACTATCAAGGGCAGGAGTCTTAGCAGTGTTGAAGAGCAGAAGGATCTTGGGGTCCGGGTCCACAGGACTCTTAAATCGGCCTCGCAGGTGGAGGATGTGGTCAAGAAGGCGTATGGTGTACTGGCCTTCATTAATCGAGGGAGGTAATGCTGCAACTTTATAAAACCCTTGTCAGACCTCATTTGGAGTACTGTGCGCAGTTCTGGTCGCCTCACTATAGGAAGGATGTAGAAGCTATTGAAAGGGTACAGAGGAGATTTACAAGGATGTTGCCTGGATTGGGAGGCATGCCTTATGAAGTTAGGTTGAGGGAGCTGGGACTCTTTTCCCTGGAGAAACGAAGGTTGAGAGGTGACCTGATAGAGGTTTATAAAATGTTGAGAGGAATAGATAGGGTGGACTCTCAGAGGCTATTTCCCCGAGTTGAAATGGTCGCTACGAGAGGACACAGATTTAAGGTGCGGGGAGGAAAGTACAGAAGTGATGTTAGGGGTAAGTTTTTCACTCAGAGGGTGGTGAGTGAATGGAATCGGCTGCCGTCAGTGGTGGTGGAGGCGAACTCGCTGGGGTCTTTTAAAAGACTTCTGGATGAGTATATGGGGTTTTATGGGATTGGGGGTTATAGATAGGTCTATAGATTGGTAAGTGTTGATGTGATCGGCGCAACTCGTGGGCCGAAGGGCCTGTTTGTGCTGTAGTGTTCTATGTTCTATGTTACAGTTTGCAGAGGGACGTAGCCCAGCTCTGCAGCTTATCTATGAGGTGGCAAATGGAGTTTAATGCAGAAAAGTGGGAGGTGATTTACTTTGGTAAGAGTAACAGGAGTACAGAATGTAGGGCTAATGGAAGGACTCTTAGACATGTTGATGAGCAGAGAGATCTCGATGTACATGTGCATAGATCCCTGAAAGTTGGCATCCAGGTTGATAAGGTTGTTAAGAAGGCGTACGGTGTGTTAGCTTTTATTGGTAGAGGAATTGAATTTCGGAGCCGTGAGGTCATGTTACAACCGTACAAAACTCTGGTGCAGCCGCACTTGGAGTATTGTGTACAGTTCTGGTCGCTGCATTATAAGAAAGATGTGGAGGCATTGGAAAGGGCGCAGAGGAGGTTTACCAGGATGTTGCCTGGTATGGTGGGATGGTCTTATGAGGAAAGGCTGAGGGACTTGAGGTTATTTTCGTTAGAGAGAAGAAGGTTAAGAGGTGACCTAATTGAGGCATACAAGATGATCAGAGAGTTAGATAGGGTGGACAGTGAGAGCCTTTTTCCTCGGATGGCGATGGCTAACACGAGGGGACATAGTTTTAAATTGAGGGGTGATAATTATAGGATGGATGTCAGAGGTAGGTTCTTTACTCAGAGGGTAGTAAGGGCAATGGAATGCCCGCCTGCAGCAGTTGTGGACTCGCCAACTATAAGGGCATTCAAATGGTCAGTGAATAGGCATATGGATAACATTGGAATAGTTTAGGTTCGAGGGTCATTAGATTGGTTCCACTGGTCGGTGCAACATTGAGGGCCGAAGGGCCTGTACTGCGCTGTAATGTTCCATCTATGATCTATGTCCTCATCACCAACACAACCTTCCATCTGCCTACCCTGACAAGACCTCCTGGATGCACCCCTGCTCTAAGCACTGGCATCTTCTCGACTATGTCATTGTCAGGAGAAAAGACAGGCAGGATGTCAGTGTAACCAAGGCCGTGTGTGGTGCTGACTGCTGGACAGATCACAGGCTCATTGTCTCCAAAATAAGGCTCCGTATCAGACCCAAGAGGCGACTACAAGGAAGCAAGGTTATGAAAAGAATCAATGTGGCCAAGCTAAAGAACCCCAGCATAGTTTCAGTACTGGCTGAAGACTTAGAAATCAAGCTTGCTGATCTACACCTTGCAGGCAGGGCTGAGGACGACTGGGAACGCTTCAGGGATGCTGTCCATACATCTGCGCTGAAGACGCTCGGGCCCTCCACCCGCAAGCAGCATGATTGGTTCAATGAGAATGATGAGGAGATACGGGCTCTACTTGTTGAAAAGCACCATCTTCATCGAGTCTGTCAGAACGACCCATCTTCAGCTGCCTAGAAAAATGCTTTTACCAGTGTTCGCAGGACAGTCCAGAATAAACTGCATAAAATGCAGGATGCCTGGCTGAGCGCCAAGGCAGATGGAATACAGGGATATGCTGACAGAAACAACTTGAAACGGTTCTATGAAGCCCTCAATCTCTCGGGAGTTCCCCTTCCGAGTACAGATGATCCAACTCTCATTACAGAGATCCTGCAGAGATGGGTTGAACACTTTGAAGCCGTGCTCAACCGACCGTCATCTATTAATGATGAGGCAATGAAGTGGATTCAGATATCCAATATAAAGGTAAGGCTTTCTTTTTTATTGGATGTTTTGTGTGGTTTGAGAAACAAGTGATCTGGTTTATTCTGGACTGTAACGCAGCGAGATTCCTGGCTGGGGGGGGCAGTGATTCAAAAAACTAAATGGCAACTGTTGTCAGGAATGTTTTATTGTTCAGTTTGTCAGTGAAATATTACACAGGAAATGAGTGAAAACTAAATCCAGTTTCAGGTACAAAGTGATTCATTTCAGACCTTGTGAAATGAGAGCCTAGATCCCAACATGATCAAACAGCTCTTCACTTCCCAAGATCCAAGGCACAGGGATCATATTCCCAAACACACACTAATCTGGAATTCTCAGCAACCCTCTTCCACCACACTCACAAACTGTCGGAGATTTTCTGCTAACAGTTCCGGCTCCTCAAAGGCTGCAAAATGTCCTCCACGGGACATGTAGGCGAAGGTTACAATCCTCTTATACTTTGTTCGAGCCCAGGCTAGAGGAACGTGTATCAACTCATTGGGAAAAGCAGCCAATCCAGTGGGAACATAGACCCCAACTCTGGAAGAGAAAAAGCAGATGTGGAAACCATCTGAAGATTCCCAGGAGAAAAGCACAAGGTTCTGGCCCTAGCACAGCCTCAAGAACCAGGAGACAAATATCAGAAAACTCCCAACAATTCCCATTCCTACAATATCATTATCACCATAAACATGAGCAGATCAACTCTGCCACTGGACCACCTGAGGGAGTCCAACAACAGATTCTGGTCAAATCCAGGAAAATGAGGTCGAGGGGTTTAGGGAGGGAATTGTAGTTCCTTTTACTTTACCCTGTTCCAGCCAAACTCTGAGGATAAGTATGGCATGGGGTTAGATACAGAGTAAAACTCCCTTTATGCTGTCCTTATCAAACATTCCCAGGATAGGTACGGCACAAGGTTAGAGACAGAGTAAAGCTCCCTCTATACTGTCCCCCATCCATCACTCCCAGGACAGGTCCAGCACAGGGTTAGAGACAGAGTAAAGCTCCCTCTACACTGTCCCCCATCAAACACTCCCAGGACAGGTCCAGCACAGGGTTAGAGACAGAGTAAAGCTCCTTCTACACTGTCCCCCATCAAACACTCCCAGGACAGGTCCAGCACAGGGTTAGAGACAGAGTAAAGCTCCTTCTACACTCTCCCCCATCAAACACTCCCAGGACAGGTCCAGCACAGGGTTAGAGACAGAGTAAAGCTCCTTCTACACTGTCCCCCATCCATCACTCCCAGGACAGGTCCAGCACAGGGTTAGATACAGAGTAAAGCTCCCTCTACACTGTCCCCCATCCATCACTCCCAGGACAGGTACAGCACAGGGTTAGATACAGAGTAAAGCTCCCTCTACACTGTCCCCATCAAACACTCCCAGGACAGGTACAGCACGGGGTTAGATACAGAGTAAAGCTCCCTCTACACTGTCCCCCATCAAACACTCCCAGGACAGGTACAGCACGGGGTTAGATACAGAGTAAAGCTCCCTCTACACTGTCCCCCATCAAACACTCCCAGGACAGGTCCAGCACAGGGTTAGAGACAGAGTAAAGCTCCCTCTACACTGTCCCCCATCCATCACTCCCAGGACAGGTCCAGCACAGGGTTAGAGACAGAGTAAAGCTCCCTCTATACTGTCCCCCATCCATCACTCCCAGGACAGGTCCAGCACAGGGTTAGATACAGAGTAAAGCTCCCTCTACACTGTCCCCCATCCATCACTCCCAGGACAGGTACAGCACAGGGTTAGATACAGAGTAAAGCTCCCTCTACACTGTCCCCATCAAACACTCCCAGGACAGGTACAGCACGGGGTTAGATACAGAGTAAAGCTCCCTCTACACTGTCCCCCATCAAACACTCCCAGGACAGGTACAGCACGGGGTTAGATACAGAGTAAAGCTCCCTCTACACTGTCCCCCATCAAACACTCCCAGGACAGGTCCAGCACAGGGTTAGAGACAGAGTAAAGCTCCCTCTACACTGTCCCCCATCCATCACTCCCAGGACAGGTCCAGCACAGGGTTAGAGACAGAGTAAAGCTCCCTCTATACTGTCCCCCATCCATCACTCCCAGGACAGGTCCAGCACAGGGTTAGAGACAGAGTAAAGCTCCCTCTACACTGTCCCCCATCAAACACTCCCAGGACAGGTCCAGCACAGGGTTAGAGACAGAGTAAAGCTCCTTCTACACTGTCCCTATCTCAGAAGATACTCAACAGTTGCATCAATACAATACAGTTGTTAACAAGTTGTCCTTACTATTCTTGTTTCTCCCTTTCAGTCAGGGTCCCTGAGTTTTTCAGCCTTCTGTCATCTGGGGTTAACTATCATACTGACGCATAGCATGAAAGAGACATAAAAACTAGAAGCAGGAGGAGGCCATTTGGCCCTTTGACTCTGCTCCATCATTCATTTTGATCATTGAAATGAATGGGAGAGTGTCACTGAGCTGTTACCTGGTAGCACAGTGGCACTGGGCCTGGGTTTGATTCCTGGCTTAGATCACTGTCAGTGTGCAGTTTGTACATTCTCCCCATGTCTGTATGGGTTTCTTCCCATAGGCCTAAAGATGTGCTTGTTAGGATGCATTGACAAGAAACAGATGCCGGAGTGTGGCAACTAGGGGAATTTTACCATAACTTCATTGCAGTATTAATGTAAGCTTACTTGTGACTAATAATTAAACTTTGATTTGATGTAGAGACTTTGTCTTTGGAGTGTAGGAACAGGAAGAGGCTATTCGGTCATCATGTCTGTTCCATTTAATGAGACCCTGGCTGATTTGTGGTCTAACTCCATGTATCAGCCTTTGGCCCATAATCCTTTAATAGTTTTGCTTAACAAAAAATTCTCTCTGACTTAGCGGCTAATCTAGTATCAAATGCTGTTTGTGGAACAGTATTCCAAACCTCCAGCACCTTTTGTGTGCAGAAATGCTTCCAAACTTCTCTCCTGAACAGTCTGGACTTCATTTTTAGACTGTGTCCCCTTGTCTGAGAATCTCCAACCGGTGGAAATAGTTTACTTTTATCTACCCTGTCCTTTCCTGTTAGTATTTTGAAGACTTTGATCAAGTCATTCCTTAACCTTCTAAATTCGTGAGAAAATAGGTCTAATTTGTTAATCTCTCCTCATAGTCCAGTTATAGAACATAGAACACTACAGCACAAACAGGCCCTTCGGCCCACAAGTTGCGCCGATCACTTCTATGCCTACTAAGCCACAGACCTATCTATAACCCCCAATCCCATTAAATCCCATATACTCATCCAGAAGTCTTTTAAAAGACCCCAGCGAGTTCGCCTCCACCACCACCGACGGCAGCCGATTCCATTCACTCACCACCCTCTGAGTGAAAAACTTACACCTAACATCACTTCTGTACTTGCTCCCCGCACCTTAAATCTGTGTCCTCTCGTAGCGACCACTTCAACCCGGGGAAATAGCCTCTGAGAATCCACCCTATCTATTCCTCTCAACATCTTATAAACCTCTATCAGGTCGCCTCTCAACCTTCGTCTCTCCAGGGAGAAGAGACCTAGCTCCCTCAACCTAACTTCATAAGGCATGCCTCCCAGTCCAGGCAACATCCTTGTAAATCTCCTCTGTACCCTCTCAATAGCTTCTACGTCTTTCCTATAGTGAGGCGACCAGAACTGCGCACAGTACTCCAAATGAGGCCTGACAAGGGTCTTATAAAGTTCCAGCATTACCTCCCGACTCCTAAACTCAATCCCTCGATTAATGAAGGCCAGTAACCATACGCCTTCTTGACCACATCCTCCACCTGCGAGGCTGATTTAAGAGTCCTATGGACCCAGACCCCAGGATCCCTCTGCTCTTCAACACAGCTAAGACTCCTACTCTTGATATTGTATTCCTTCATCCCGTTGGTCCTGCCAAAATGGACCACTACACACTGCGTTGAAGTCCATCTGCCACTTCTCTGCCCAGTCCTGCATCCTATCTATGTCCCACTGCAACTTCTGACATCCCTCCAGACCATCCACAACACCACCAACCTTCGTATCGTCTGCGAACTTGCCAACCCATCCCTCCACTTCCTCATCCAGGTCATTTATGAAAATGACAAACAGCAAGGGTCCTAGAACAGATCCCTGGGGCACTCCACTGGTGACCGACCTCCATGCAGAAAAAGACCCATCCACAACCGCTCTCTGCCTTCTGCAGGCAAGCCAGTTCTGGATCCACAAGGCCAAAGCCCCCTGGATCCCATGCCCTCTCTCCTTCTCAAGAAGTCTTGCATGGGGGACCTTATCAAACGCCTTGCTGAAGTCCATGTAAATCACATCTACCGCTCTTCCTTCGTCAATGTGCTCAGTCACATTCTCAAAGAACTCAACTAGGCTCGTAAGGCACGATCTGCCCTTGACAAAACCATGTTGACTATTTCTGATCATTCTAAACTTCTCCAAATGCTAATAAATCATAAGAACATAAGAAATAGGAGCAGGAGTAGGCCATCTAGCCCTTCGAGCCTGCCCCGCCATTCAATAAGATCATGGCTGATCTGTCGTGGCTCAGTTCCACTTTCCCGCCCTCTCCCCATAACCCTTAATCCCCTCGCTTATCAAAAACCCATCAACCCGCGTCTTAAAAATATTTAGCGAGGCAGCCTCCACCACTTCAACAGGCAGAGAATTCCAGAGATTCACCACCCTTTGAGTGAAGAAGTTCCTCCTCAACTCCGTTCTAAACTGCCCCCCCCCTTATCTTGAGGCTGTGCCCCCTAGTCCTACTATCCTTTCTGAGCGGGAAGAGTCTCTCCACCTCTATCCTATCCATCCCATTCATCATCTTATACGTCTCAATCAGATCTCCCCTCGTTCTTCTAAACTCTAACGAGTACAAGCCTAATTTATTCAGCCTCTCCTCATAGCTCAACCCCCTCAACTCCGGCATCAGCCTAGTAAACCTCCTCTGCACTCCCTCCAAGGCCAAAATATCCTTGTGTAAGTACGGTGCCCAAAACTGCACACAGTACTCCAGCTGCGGCCTCACCAATGCCCTATACAGCTGCAGCAAGACCTCCCTACTTTTATATTCAATCCCCCTCGCTATGAAGGCCAGCATCCCATTCGCCTTCCTGACCACCTGCTGCACCTGCAGGCTGGGTTTTTGCGACTCATGCACAAGGACCCCGAGGTCCCTCTGCACCGTCGCCTGCTGCAGTTTTTCTCCATGTAAGTAATAGTCCTTCCTACCATTATTCCTACCAAAGTGGACCACCTCGCACTTGCCAACATTAAATTCCATTTGCCAGTTCCTGGCCCATTCGCCCAGCCTATCTAGATCCTTCTGCAGACTCTCCACACCCTCCGCACAATTTGCCGTTCCACCAATCTTGGTGTCATCAGCAAATTTCAACACCCTACACTCGGTTCCCTCCAGATCATCTATATAAATGGTAAATAGCTGAGGCCCCAGCACCGACCCCTGGGGCACCCCACTAGTCACCAACCGCCAATCCGAATAGCACCCACTGACCCCCACTCTCTGCCTCCTATTTGACAACCAATCCTCTATCCACGCTAACACCCTACCCCCAACTCCATGTCCCCTGACCTTCCGCAATAACCTCTTGTGAGGTACCTTGTCAAACGCCTTCTGAAAATCCAGAAAGACCACATCCACCGGCTCTCCTCTATCCACTGCCCTAGACACATCCTCATAGAACTCCAATAAATTTGTCAGACACGACTTCCTTTTAATGAAACCGTGTTGCGTCCGCCCTATCAAGCAATTCCCTTCAAGATTCTGAGGGACAAATCTTGTCCCTCAGAAGCCTCTCCATCAGCTTACCAACCACTGAGGTCAGACTCACCGGTCGGTAATTTCCCGGGCTATCCCTGTTCCCTTTCTTGAAAATAGGAACCACATCCGCAATCCTCCAGAACCTCTCCCGTCTCCATCGATGACGCAAAGATCATTGCCAGGGGCTCTGCAATCACTTCCCTCACCTCCCACAGTAACCTGGGGTACATCCCATCCGGTCCCGGCGACTTGTCTATCTTGATAGAATTCAAAAGTTCTAACACATCCTCTTCCTTAATATCCACATACTCAATCTTTTCAGTCTGCTGCAAACCTGTAGTACAACCTCCCAGATCACTTTCCACTGTGAATACGGAGGCAAAGTACTCGTTAAGCACCTCTGCCATTTCTTCTGGTTCCACACAGACCTTTCCCCCTTCACCTTTTATAGGTCCTATCCCTTCTCTTCTCATCCTTTTACTTTTTACATATTTATAGAAGGCCTTGGGATTCTCCTTAATCTTACCCGCCAAGGCCTTCTCATGACCCCTTCTGGCTCTCCTAATTTCCCTTTTAAGCTCCTTTCTACAAGCCTTATACTCCTCTAGATCCTTAACATCTCCTAGCTCCCTGAACCTTTTGTACACCTTCCTTTTCTTCCTGACTAGGTTCACCACAGCCTTCGTGCACCACGGTTCCCGTGCCCTACCAAAACCTCCTTGTCTCATCGGAACGTTGTCATGCAGAGCTCCAGACAAACATTCCTTGAATATCCGCCACCTTCCTTCTGTACTTTTCTCCAAGAATGCCTCCTTCCAGTTTATTTGTCCAATTAACTGCCTGACGTCTTCGTATTTCCCCTTACTCCAGACAAACACCTTCCTAGCCTGCCTGATCCTATCTCGTTCTAATGCAATTGTGAAGGAGATAGAATTATGATCACCATTCCCAAGATGCTCTCCTACCGAGAGATCCGTCACCTGTCCTGGTTCATTAGCCAGTACCAGGTCAAGTACAGCCTCTCCTCTCGTAGGCTTATCCACGTACTGTGTCAGGAAACCTTCCTGAACACACCTAACAAACTCCTCCCCATCCAAACCCCTTACCCTTGGGATATTCCAATCGATGTTTGGGAAATTAAAGTCTCCCATCACGACAACTCTCTTATTACTACATCTCTCTAGAATCTGTTTCCCTATCTGCACCTCAACTTCCCTGTCACTATTGGGCGGCCTATAGAAAACACCCAGCAAAGTTATCGACCCTTTGTGGGTGGAAGTTAGGAACAGCAATGACTCTGTAGGCATCCTCCTTCTCCGCAGCCATGACACTGTCCTTGATGAACAGTGCCACTCCACCACCTCTTTTGCCCCCAACCCTGTCCTTCCTGAAGCATCTGAATCCTTGTAAATCTATGGTGCACTTCCTCCAAGGCCAATATATCCTTCCTGAGTGTAGTGCCCAGATCAGCTCACAGTGTTGTGAATGAGGGCTAACCGGGGTTCTGTATAGCTGCAGCAAAAACTCTGTGTCCTTGTACTCCAGTCCTCTCGATTTATAAAGGCCAGCATTTCATTAGTCGTCTTGATTATCTATGCACACGATCACCCAGGTCTCATTGGACATCCACTGTATCTAACTCCATACCATCTAGAAAGTACTCTGATGTATCTTTTTTCGTTCCAAAATGAATAACCTCACACTATCATTGAAATCCATCTGCCACAGTTTTGCCCATTTCCTAATCTGTCAATGTCCCTTTTATTTTATGCTATCATCTACACTGTCCAGACTACTGCCTAACTCGTGACTTTCTACACCATTATCCAAATTGTTAATAAAGAACGTGAATGATTGAGGTCTCGACACAGATCCTTGTGGAACATCACCACCAGTCCTATCCTGCCGATCTGAGTACCTATCCATTCTGTCACCTGCCCCACACACTGTGTTCATGCTCCAGCAATCACATCACTCACTTGGCATCAATGCGGTTCTGGAAATTCAGCCCCAGGTTCTCTTTGTACATTCGCATAGAGGAGGTAATAGAGCCCGTCACCCAGTAGATCATCACATTGGTTAAAAGCTCATCCAGCGAGAATTTCCTGGGCAGGAGTGAAAGATCAGAAAAATAAAAAATAGTCCAGTGTACAATCAATGGATAACCTTGCTGGGGGGTTGTTAACAGTGGTTAGCACTGCTGTCCCACAGCGACAGAGACCTGGGTTCAATCACCGGCTCAGGTCAATGTGTGGCGTTTGCATGTTCTCCCCGTGTCTGCGTGGGTTTCCTCCCACAATCCAGTTAGTCGCGTTGGCAATGCTAAATTCTCCCTCTGTGTACCCGAACAGGGGATTTTCACAGAAATTTCATTGCTGTGTTAATGTAAGCCTACTTGTGACACTAATAAATAAATGTGGGTAACCTTGTACAGAGAAGATTAAGTGATTGGTTGGCGATCTGAATTGAAAACTTATCCAACTGGAACACTTAAGGGGAAAATGTCTGGGAAAAGGTTTAAGTATTCCAATCAGATAACAGCTTTTAATTCAGATCTGCAACCAATCACTTAATCCTCTCTCTGTATTTTTACATTGAGGTTAGCTAAATTTAGTTATTAGTGTCACAAGTAGGCTTACAATACCCCTGTGATTAAGTTATTGTTGAAAATTCCTTAGTTGCCCCACACTCTGATATCTGTGGGAGGAAACTGGAGCACCCAGAGGAAACCCATGCAGACACAGGGAGAACGTGCAAACTCCACAAAGGCAGTGACCCAGGCTGGGGAATGAATCTGAATCCCTGTGCTATGAGACAGCAGTGCTAACCACTGTGCAATCGGGCTGCCCCTCTGCTTTGAAAGGTGGGGTTATTCTCCTTGGGGCAAAGCAAGTGAGTGGGGAAGAGAGGATTTGATCAAAGCACACAAGATTACATCAGGTTTAGATAAACTAACCAAAGAAAAGCTGGTCCTATTGGCTGATGGTACAAAGACTTGAGGACGTAGATTAGAGATAAGAAATGCAGGGGGAATGTGAGGAACATTTGCTTTTACACAGTAAGTGATAATGACCTCCAACTTGCTGCCTACAAGATTGGTACAAGTGGAGACAAAAGCAGCTTAGGATGGCCGATTGAGAGAAATTTTCTTCCCTCCTCACTGTTCAAGACCCCGGACACAAAGGCTATTTAGCCCATTGAGTTTGTACTGGCTGTCTGCATAGTCCCACTCCATGCATTGTGGTCATCCACATCTCTAAACAAAACATAAAAGTTAGCATCTATCAAGACAGCTTCCATTCGAAATCTGACTTGGCCAGTTAACACATTTGCTGAGATTCACACATATAATGGTGCCAGTGTTTCACTCTGTCTGGAGAACTAGTGTTTCAGACTGTATATGAAGCCAGTGTGGAGAAAAAACACAAACTGAGTGGGAATAGGCCATTCAATCAGATTATGGTTGATCCATGATCTCAAGCCACATACCAACTCTCTTTACAAATAGAACATAGCACAGTACAGGCCCTTCGGCCCTCTGTTGTGCCGAGCTATGTCCAAACCCAAGATCAAGCTATCCCACTCCCTATCATTCTGGTGTGCTGCATGTGTCGATCTAATAACCACTTGAAAGTTCCTAAAGTGTCCGACTCCACTATCATAGCTTTCCCCGTAAGTGACACTTCATAGCTTGTTCCCATACTTCTGCTGTATTCCAGAGCTGCCCTTTATTCTACTATTAACACCTACTCTGGATAATGCTTTGTCGCTTTACTGCCATTTCCTTTAGTATTTAATCATTGCCTTTCTAACCTATGGCCTCATTTTCCTTTTGACCCTCCCTCACTTCAGCAGGATAAAACTCATCACCTTTCCACCTTCACTTCTGAAGAGCATCTTGAAATGTTAACTCTTTTTTCTCTTGGCAGATGCTACCAAATTTACTAAGTAATTCCAGCACTTTGTCTTAATTTCACAGCTCCAGCATCCATAGTATTTTGCTTTAATTGCAGTTGTATAAACATTATTAATATTTAAGAATTTTAGCTTGAGCTCTTCATTATCTTTTTGTAATTTTTCCCTGAACCTTCATTATTTCCCAATCTCACTCCCAGTATTTTGGTAGACAAAAAACCTAACCGATGTGGGGTTGTTAAAATCCTACTGTAGCTGGACTGAGATTGGTTAATCCAGTGCAGAGTTGTTCCTGGGATCTTGCTGTTCTCTGTAACTCAGCACCATTCCAGGCAGTTCGCTGAGCCACTTGGAAAGCTCCATCTTGTGTTAGTCAGATATACATTTGCTTGTCATTTATCACCTTTAGTTCAAATATATGGAATGTCACCTCCCCAAGGAGCTCCAGAGAGAGAGATCAGAGCTGTGAATATAGAAATCTCCCACCTGGTGAGTCCTCCATCTGGAAGATCCCGGAAATCCTTGTTGGTCCAGGTCGAAAACTTCTCCAGTATGTAAGCAGCTAGCCCCCCAGGGGAGTCATTCAGAGCACAGCCTGGTAAACACACACACAGTAAGGATAATATTACAGCTCACTGTCCTCTGTACAAAACCCCTGAACTTGATTAGATTCCAGTTTCCAAACCCCCACCACCTAGAAGGACAAGGATTGCAGATACTTGGGAACACAGCGACCTGCAAGTTCCCCTCCAATCCACCCACCATTCTGTTCCAATCCCGATTGGTGTTAGAAATGGACAGGAAGATCCCAGAATGGAAATCTGGCTCCAAGAGTCAGAAGGTTTTTTATCAAACATGGAGGGCACAGCCACAGGACCGCTTCAAAAAAATTTACAAACATTTAGAATCATAGGATCCCTACAGTGCAGAAAGAGGCCATTCAGCCCAACGAGTCTGCACTGACCACAATCCCATCCTGACTCTATCCTTGTAACCCCATGTATTTACCCTGCTAATCCCCCTGACACAATGGGGCAATTTAGCATAGCCATTCAATCTTTGGCATGTGGGAGGAAACTAGAGCACCTGGAGAAAACCCATGCAGATATGGAGAGAATGTGCAGACTCTACACAGACAGTGACCTGAGGTTGGCCAGTGTACTGCCAATAATATACAAAATGCTGAAGCACATATACTAAATGTTTAATAAACATTTTTTACAGATGTAGTATAACACTGTTAGCTTAACACTTACACAGATTTAAGGTGATGATAAAATACATTAAACTATAATCGTCTCATCAGCACTCAGTCAATACTTGTGGATTTCTCCCCAGAATCCCCATTCCAGATAATTGTCATATGAAATGACCTAAACTCCACTCCCAGAAATATGTTTTAAATTCTGATTTTAATAGCAAAACATTCACCTAGACATCTGCATTCCAAAATCTGGTTCACATTTTCCAAATGTTCTATTGGGCCAGTTTTAGCAGTGATTCCATGCCAGAATTTTGAACCTACTGTGACTGCCACTGCCTTAACAATGACACTGAAACACCACTTTTTGAGGTCCCAATCACAATGTTGGAATTCATTCACAAATAGGTAAAATGTTTTATTACTGTCTTTTCTAGTATTTCTCACCAATCCCCTCTTTGGTTTTCTGAAACAAAAGTCATCTCTGATCACTGAGTTTCAGATGTTCTGAAATATTTTTGAGACAGCTCTCTGGATCTTCTACTAGAATCATAGAATCTACGGCACCAACACAAGGCCTTCGGCTCAAACTATTCCGTGCTGACCATAATGCCCATTTATGCTAACCCCCTTTGCCTGTATTTGGCCCTTATCCCTCTAAATCTTTCCTATCCATCTATCTGTCCAAATGCTGTTTAAATGTTTCAATGTCCCTGCCTCAACCACTGACTCCAGCAGCTCACTCCACATATAAGAACATAAGAAATAGGAGCAGGAGTAGGCCATCTAGCCCTTCGAGCCTGCCCCGCCATTCAATAAGATCATGGCTGATCTGTCGTGGCTCAGTTCCACATTCCCGCCCTCTCCCCATAACCCTTAATCCCCTCTCTTATCAAAAACCCATCAACCCGCTTCTTAAAAATATTTAGCGAGGCAGCCTCCACCACTTCAACGGGCAGAGAATTCCAGAGATTCACCACCCTTTGAGTGAAGAAGTTCCTCCTCAACTCCGTTCTAAACCGCCCCCCCTTTATCTTGAGGCTGTGCCCCCTAGTCCTACTGTCTTTTTTGAGTGGGAAGAGTCTCTCCACCTCTATCCTATCCATCCCATTCATCATCTTATACGTCTCAATGAGATCTCCCCTCATTCTTCTAAACTCTAGCGAGTACAAGCCTAATTTATTCAGCCTCTCCTCATAGTTCAACCCCCTCAACTCCGGCATCAGCCTAGTAAACCTCCTCTGCACTCCCTCCAAGACCAAAATATCCTTGCGTAAGTGCGGCGCCCAAAACTGCACACAGTACTCCAGCTGCGGCCTCACCAATGCCCTATACAGCTGCAGCAAGACCTCCCTACTTTTATATTCAATCCCCCTCGCTATGAAGGCCAGCATCCCATTCGCCTTCCTGACCACCTGCTGCACCTGCAAGCTGGGATTTTGCGACTCATGCACAAGGACCCCGAGGTCCCTCTGCACCGTCACCTGCTGCAGTTTTTCGCCACGTCAGTAATAGTCCTTCCTACCATTATTCCTACCAAAGTGGACCACCTCACACTTGCCAACATTAAATTCCATTTGCCATTTCCTGGCCCATTCGCCCAGCCTATCTAGATCCTTCTGCAGACTCTCCACACCCTCCGCACAATTTGCCGTTCCACCAATCTTGGTGTCATCAGCAAATTTCAACACCCTACACTCGGTTCCCTCCTCCAGATCATCTATATAAATGGTAAATAGCTGAGGCCCCAGCACCGACCCCTGGGGCACCCCACTAGTCACCAACCGCCAATCCGAATAGCACCCATTAACCCCCACTCTCTGCCTCCTATTTGACAACCAATCCTCTATCCACGCTAACACCCTACCCCCAACTCCATGTCCCCTGACCTTCTGCAATAACCTCTTGTGAGGTACTTTGTCAAACGCCTTCTGAAAATCCAGAAAGACCACATCCACCGGCTCTCCTCTATCCACCGCCCTAGACACATCCTCATAGAACTCCAATAAATTTGTCAGACACGACTTCCCCTTAATGAAACCATGCTGCGTCTGCTCTATCAAGCAATTCCCCTCAAGATGCCTCGCTATTTCCTCCTTAATGATGGATTCTAACATTTTACCTGCAACAGACGTTAAACTAACCGGCCTATAATTCCCCGCCTTTTGCCTGCCACCCTTCTTAAACAACGGCGTAACATTAGCCGTTTTCCAATCTTCCGGCACTTCCCCGGAATCCAGCGACGTCTGGAAAATAACCACCAAGGCATCCACTATCACCTCCGCCATTTCTTTCAGAACCCTCGGATGCATTCCATCTGGTCCTGGTGACTTGTCCACAATCAGTCCCTCCAGTCTGTCGAGCACCACCTCTCTAGTAACAGTAATGTCATCGAGACCCTCCAGTCCTACCACCTTTCCATCTCTAACACCCGGCAAATTATTCACGTCCTCCTCCGTGAAGACTGAAACAAAAAAGTTATTCAAGACCTCAGCCATTTCCCCATCCCCTACCACTAAGTCCCCCTCCTCATCCTCTAAGGGTCCAACGTTCACCCTAGCCAGCCTCTTCCTTTTTATATATGTATAAAAACTCTTGCTATCCTTTTTTATATTAAGCGCTAGCCCAGCTTCATAGTTTCTCCTACCCTTCTTTATCAACTTCTTTGTCAATCTTTGTTGACATTTAAACCTCTCCCAATCCTCTTCTCGCCCACTACTCTTAGCTACTCTAAACGCCTCCGCTTTTAATTTAACACTTTCCTTCACCTCCTTCGTTATCCATGGCTTATTACCTCTCCTCCTACGGTCCTTTTTGACCATCGGAATAAATTTCTGCTGAGCACCAAGAAAGATCTCCTTAAAGATCCTCCACTGCTCCTCAGCAGACCTACCTTCCAACACACTCCCCCAGTCCACATTCGCCAATTCTTCTCTCATCCTACCGTACTCCCCTCTGTTCAAACAAAGGACGCATGTCCGGGAACCCACTTTCTCCTCCTCCATCTGCACCAGAAACTCCACCATACAATGATCACTCTCCCCAAGAGGATCCTTCACCACAAGGTCACTAATTCTACCCGCCTCATTACATAACACCAGATCTAAGATAGCCCGCTCCCTCGTCGGCTCCAACACACACTATTCAAGGAAACTATCCCGGCAGCATTCCAAGAACTCCTCCTCGAGCCCACCGCGTCCAACATGGGTCGACCAATCAATATGTAGATTGAAATCCCCCATAATTATTGCCGTTCCATTCCTGCACGCCGCACTTATTTGCACATTAACAGCCCGCCCCACCTCCAGGTCATTATTCGGGGGCCTATAGACGACACCCACCAGCGTCTTCCTCCCTTTGCTGTTCCTAATCTCCACCCACAACGATTCCACTTTCTGCTCTTTGGTTCCTATATCATCCCTTACTACCACCCTGATGCTATCCTTAATCAGCAGAGCTACGCCCCCTGCTTTTTCCTCTCGCCTATCCTTCCTAAACACTTGATACCCCTGTACATTCAGCTCCCAGTCCCTGTCACCTTGCAGCCACATCTCTGTAATGGCCACCAGATCATATCCATTTGTGCTGATCCGCGCCACTATGTGCCACCCTGTGTGTAAAAATGTTGCACCTCAGGTTCCCATTAATTCTTTCCCCTCTTAACTTAATCCTACGCCCTCAAGTTTTCAGTTCCCCAACCCTGGGAAAAAGAACTTATCCTGCCCATGCCTCTCATGATCTTATGAACCTCTATAAGATCACCACTCAATCTCCTATGCTGCAAAGAATAAAGTTCTAACCTGTCCAATCTCTCCCTATAACTCAATCCCTTGAGTCTTGGCAACATCCTTGTAAATTTCTTCAGCACTCTCTCCAGTTTAATAACATTTTTCCTATAGCAAGGTGACCAAAACTTATGTTCTTATGTAAAACTGAATCACATTACTCCAGCTGCAGTCTCAACAACACCCTGTACAACTGCAACATCTCAACTTCTATACTCAATGCCCTGACTGAAGGCCAGTTTCTTTCCAATTTTCTCCGTGGAACTTTAGCCCAGACTAGATTAAGAACATAAGAAATAAGAGCAGGAGTAGGCCATCTAGCCCTTCGAGCCTGCCCCGCCATTCAATAAGATCATGGCTGATCTGAAGTGGATCAGTTCCACTTTCCCGCTTTCTCCCCATAACCCTTAATTCCCTTGTCTCTCAGAAGCCTATCTACCCGTGTCTTAAATAGATTCAGCGAGGCAGCCTCCACCACTTCAACGGGCAGAGAGTTCCAGAGATTCACCACCCTCTGAGTGAAGAAGTTCCTCCTCAACTCCGATCTAAACTGCTCCCTCCCTTATCTTGAGGCTGTGCCCTCTAGACCTGCTATCCTTTCTAAGCAGGAAGAATCTCTCTACCTCTACCCTATCCATCCCCTTCATTATCTTATACGTCTCTATAAGATCCCCCCCTCATCCTTCTAAACTCCGAGTACAGACCCAGTCTATTCAATCTCTCCTCATTGGCTAGCCCCCTCATCTCCGGTATCTGCCTGGTGAACCTTCTCTGCACTCCCTCCAAGGCCAATATATAAGGCCAAGTGTGGCGACCAAAACTGCACACACTACTCCAGCTGCGGCCTCACCAGTACCCTGTACAGTTGCAGCAAGACCTCCCTACTTTTATATTCTATCCCCCTCGCTATAAAGGCCAACATCCCATTCGCCTTCTTGATCACCTGCTGCACCTGCAGACTGGGTTTTTGCGACTCATGCACAAGGACCCCCAGGTCCCTCTGCACCGTAGCATGCTGCAGCTTTTTGCCCTTTAAATAATAATCCCTCCTCCTATTATTCCTGCCAAAGTGAATAACCTCACACTTGCTAACATTATACTCCATCTGCCAGGTCCTCGCCCACTTATTCAGCACTCACTCAGATTACTCCATGAAGGCTCCAGCTTCAAGCTGTCCTGAGACCCATCCTCTCTCTCTAGTCTCCAAACCAACTGATTTGTTTTGCTACAGAATTTAAGACAAAGGAAGCCATCTGCTTCTCCAACAGGTTGTGAGGCAATTGTCTGCAGTCTGCATTGTGAAACTCTAAAACACAATCAAGTCTCAGTTAGATATTGAAATGAAACCTCCATGCAGGCAAATATACTTTGCTCAGCCTGAAAATTTATTCACAGCTTCCTTACCAGCACAGAACCATTAAATTCAACCTATCTAAACTATACCTTATTTCTAATGTTTACCCAGACAAATATAAATCCCTGAAAACTAGTGCTGTTTTCCTGACAATCCTGATTTGGAAAAATATCACCGTTCTTTCACCATGGCTCATTGGTCAAAGTCTGTCCCTAAGCACTATGGGTGTGCCCACACCACAGACTGCAGTGGTTCAAGAAAGCAGCTCATCACTACCTTCTATGGGCAATAAATGCTGGCCAGCCAGCGATGCCCACATCCCATGGAATAATAAAAAGCTTCTTCTTCATTCCAGGGTAGCTGTTATCTGAGATTTAAATTCCCTAAACCCTTCAATTCGGTTTCAACCTGTAACTCACTCCCAGCTATCCTTATTCTATATATTAATGTTCAGAGACCTTTGATTGAATGTTGGCTGGTTGTCGCTGTGTCTCACACTCCTACCTGCAGTGTCCGGTTTAGTTCCCTGAATGTGCATGTAGCCTGACTCCTTCAGGACGTCATAGATATTCTTATTAACAAAGGGATACATTCGCTCAACGTCAGTCTGTGTGAATCCCACCAGCGAAGGCAAATACTTTCCAATAAAGAGGGAGGGAATGATGTTCATTCCCATTCTGGAAACTGGGAAGAAATTCAAGTGGATTCCTTTAACGTTCCTGTAGGGGGAGGGGGAGACAAAGAACAAAGAAAATTACAGCACAGGAACAGGCCCTTCAGCCCTCCAAGCCTGCACCGACCATGCTGCTTGACTGAACTAAAAACCCCTACCCTTCTGAGGACCATATCCCTCAATTCCCATCCTATTAAGGAGTGTCTTGACAAATACATGAAGTCACTACGTATCTGCTTCTGCTTCCTCTGCCTCCCCCAGCAATGGATTCCAGGCACCCACCTCCCTCTGTGTAAAAAAAAAAATTGCCTCGTATGTCTCCTTTAAACCTTGTCCTTCACACCTTAAACCTGTGCCCCCTAGTAATTGACTCTTCCACCCTGGGAAAAAGCTTCTGACTATCCACTCTGTCCATGCCCTTGTAAATTTCTATCAGGTCGCCCCTCAGCCTCCGTTATTCCAATGAGAACAAACCGAGTTTCTCCAACCTCTCCTCATAGTTAATGCCCTCCATACCAGGCAACATCCTGGTAAATCTTTTCTGGATCCTCTCCAAAGCCCCCATGTCCTTCTGGTAGTGTGGCGACCAGAATTGAACACTATATTCCAAGTGCAGCCTCACTAAGGTTCTATAAAGCGGCAACATGACTTGCCAATTTTTAAACTCAATACCCTGGCCGATGAAGGCAAGCACGTCGTATGCCTTCTTCACTACCTTCTCCACCTGCATTGCCACTTTCAGTGACCTGTGTACCTGTACACCCAGATCCCTTTGCCTATCAATACTCTTAAGGGTTCTGCCATTAACTGTATATTTCCTATCTGTATTAGACATTCCAAAATGCATTATCTCACATTTGTCCGGATTAAACTCCATCTGCCATCTCTCCACCCAAGTCTCTAACCATTCTAAGTCCTCCTGTATCCCCTGACGGATTTCACCACTATCCACAAATCCACCATGTTGTGTCGTCTGCAAACTTACTGATCAAACCAGTTACATTTTCCTCCAATTACAAACAGCAAAGGTCCCAGTACTGATCCCTGAGGAACACCACTTGTCCTGATGTAGAGATGCTGGCGTTGGACTGGGGTAAACACAGTCAGAAGTCTGACAACACCAGGTTTAAGTCCAACCGATTTATTTGCTAATAAACTCGCAAGGTTTTGCAACCAGCACTGGAAACTGTCTACTGGCCAGGGCACCCTCTGTCTAGTGAAGAGCAGCCACACCCACCCCAGGGACAGCCTTTAGTCAGCCCTGGCTGGCCACTGCCCACACAGGCACAGTATCATCCTCCTCAATGCCTCACTAACCTCGCCCCACACTTTCTGTTCCTCTTTCCCCTTCCCCTCCTCCCCACGCTCTCCAACACCACAGGTGTCTTCCAACAATTTCATTCCCAAACCCTCTTCCAGCACCCACCCTTACCCAACCCTGAATTTCCCCCTCCGCCTCCTACTACCCCCCCCACCCACCCTGAATTTTCCTCCCCTCTGCCCACCCCCCCCAATCCCCCCCACCCACCCTGAATTTTCCTTCTTTCCATCCACCTCCTCTCCCTCTGCCCACCCCCCCCACCCACCCTGAATTTTCCTCCCCTCTGCCCACCCCCCCCCCCACCCACCCTGAATTTTCCTTCTTTCCATCCACCTCCTCTCCCTCTGCCCCCCCCCCCCCCCGGATGATGGTTATTTCTTTATTAATTGATGACTCACTGTGGTTTCATCTGGGCCATGTTTGTGGCGATCAGGCCTCCCCAGTCTCCCCCTTGTACATAAAACTGATCAAAGCCCAGGCGCTGCATTAGCTTGCAAAACACACGAGCTGCTGCGATGGAATTAAAACCTGCAAACAGAATATGTCACAAGATTTAATATTTTTCTCATTAAATTCTCATTCCAAAAAAAACAAAGGCACCAAGTCGACCCTGACCTGACCCTCACCCCAACCCAACCTTCCACCAACCCTGTTAAAACTAAATAATCTCATTAGCAATAGACAGCGTGGTTTTGTACAAGGGAGGTCATGCCTCACAAATTTGATTGAGTTTTTTTGAGGAGGTGACAGAAACGATTTAATGAGGGAAGGGCTGTAGATGTCGTCTATATGGATTTTAGTAAAGCATTTGACAAAGTCCCTCATGGCAGGCTGGTGCAAAAGCTTAAATCTCACGGGATAAAAGGTGAGCTAGCTAAATGGGTGGAGAACTGGCTTGGCCATAGAAGACAGAGGGTAGCAGTGGAGGGGTCTCTTTCCGGTTGGAGGTCTGTGACCGGTGGTGTTCCGCAGGGCTGTGTACTGGGACCTCTGCTGTTTGTGATATATATAAATTATCTTGAAGAAGATGTAGCTGTTATGATCAGTAAGTTTGCAGACGACACAAAGATTGCTGGTTGTGGATAGTGATGAACGTTGTCAGAGCATACAGCAGGATATAGGCTGGAAAATTGGGCAGAGAAATGGCAGATGGAATTTAATCCAGATAAAGGTGAAGTGATGCATTTTGGTAGATCTAATGTAGAGGGGAGCTATACAGTGAATGGCAGAACCATCAGGAATATAGACACAGAGGGACCTGGGTGTGCAAATCCACAGATCCTTGAAGATGGCAGCACAGGTGGAGAAGGTGGCGAAGGCATATGGCACGCTTGCCTTTATTGGACGGGGCATTGAGTATAAAAGTTGGCGTCTGATGTTGTAGCTGTATAGAACGTTGGTTAGGCCACATTTGGAATACTGCGTCCAGTTCTGGTTGCCACACTACCAAAAGGACATGGAGGCTTTGGAGAGAGTACAGAAAAGATTTACCAGGATGTTTCCTGGTGTGGAGGGTCTTAGCTATGAGGAGAGATTGGGTAAACTGGGGTTGTTCTCCCTGAAAAGACGGAGGTTGAGGGATGACTCCCTGTTTAAAAAAGGTAGCAGACAAAAGGCAGGGAATTATAGGCCGGTTAGTTTAATGTCTGTAGTTGGAAAATGCTTGAATCCGTCATCAAAGAAGAAACAGCAAGGCACCTAGAAAAGAATTGTTTGATAGAGCAGATGCAGCACAGATTCATTAAGGGGAAGTCGTGTTTGACGAATTTATTGGATTTCTATGAGGATGTGACTAGTGTGGTAGAGGGAAGGGAACTGGTGGATGTGGTGTTTCTAGATTTTCCAAAGGTGTTTGATAAGGTGCCTCACAAAAGGTTGCTACAGAAGGTTAGGGTGCATGGAGTTGGGGGTAAGGTGTTAGCATGGATAGAGGATTGGCTGTCTAATAGGAAGCAGAGAGTTGGTATCAATGGGTGCTATTCGGATTGGCAGTTGGTGACTAGTGGAGTGCCCCAGGGATCGGTGCTGGGGCCTCAACTATTTACCATTTATATAGATGATCTGGAGGAGGGGGCTGAGTGTAGAGTGTCGAAATTTGCTGATGACACAAAGATGAATGGAAAAGCAAATTGTGTGGAGGGTGTGGAAAGTCTGCAGAGGGATCTGGATAGGCTGAGCGAGTGGGTGAGGACGTGGCAGATGGAGTACAATGTTAGCAAGTGTGAGATTATCCACTTTGGCAGGAATAATAGGAGGAGGGATTATTATCTAAAGGGCAAAAAGCTGTAGCATGCTACGGTGCAGAGGGACCTGGGGGTCCTTGTGCATGAGTCGCAAAAACCCAGTCTGCAGGTGCAGCAGGTGATCAAGAAGGCGAATGGGATGCTGGCCTTTATAGCGAGGGGGATAGAATATAAAAGCAGGGAGGTCTTGCTGCAGCTGTATAGGGCACTGGTGAGGCCGCAGCTGGAGTACTGTGTGCAGTTTTGGTCACTGCACTTGCGCAAGGATATATTGGCCTTGGAGGGAGTGCAGAGGAGGTTTACTGGGCTGATTCCGGAGATGAGGGGGTTGGACAATGAAGAGAGACTAAATAGACTGGGTCTGTACTCGTTGGAGTTTAGAAGGATGAGGGGGGATCTTATAGAGACGTATAAGATAATGAAGGGGATGGATAGGGTAGAGGTGGAGAGATTCTTCCCGCTTAGAAAGGACAGCAGAACTAGGGGGCACGGCCTCAAAATAAAGGGGAGGCGGTTTAGATCGGAGTTGAGGAGGAACTTCTTCACTCAAAGGGTGGTGAATCTCTGGAATTCTCTGCCCATTGAAGTGGTGGAGGCTACCTCGCTAAATATTTTTAAGTCATGGGTAGATAGATTTCTGATAGACAAGGGGATTAAGGGTTATGGGGAGAAAGCGGGAAAGTGGAACTGATCCACTTCAGATCAGCCATGATCTTATTGAATGGCGGGGCAGGCTCGAAGGGCTAGATGGCCTACTCCTGTTCCTATTTCTTATGCTCTTATGATCTAATAGAATTTATAAAATTATGAAGGGCAAAGATAGGGTGAACAGTGGGAAGCTTTTTCCCAAATTGGAAATGACAAACACAAGGGGTCACAAGTTCAAGGTAATGGGGGCAAGGTTCAATACAGATATGCGGGGGACTGGAATGCACTGCCAAGTAAGGTGTTTGAGGCAGACATGCTGGGATCGTTTAAGCCTTATCTGGATAGCCACATGAACAGACTGGGAATAGAGGAATACAAACGGATGGTCTAGTTAGCAACACATGATCGGTGCAGGCTTGGAGGGCCGAAGGGCCTGTGCTGTATTGTTCTTTGTACAATCCAACTCCATCAGCATATAAACAGGATCTAAAGGCTAATCGGGCCACCTTGTACAGTCACCCCCTGTGGCTATCAAGAGCTAGGGACATTACTGCTGCATCACGACACCTCCAACTAATCTCTATCGGTGTTCATATATCACCCCAAAACCACAAAGTCTTTGCGCAGTAGTCTTTCATGTCTCACATCCTTCGAGCCTTTTGAATATTTAAATACATTATATCCACTGGTTCCCCATCCGGCTTGTTATATCCTTAAAGAACTTTGTGAGATTTGTTAAACACAATTTCCCTTCCACAAAACCATGCTGACTCTGCCTGATATTATTACTGTTGAAATGTTTACTACCACCTTAGTAATAGATTCTAGTGTTTTCCCAAAGAGAGATGTTAACTACCTGACCTTTCCTTGCTTGCTTTCTGTCTCCGTCCTTTCCTGAATAGAGGTTTTATATTGGGGTTTTCCAACCTGCTGGAACCATTCCAGACCCTGGGGTATTTATGAGTAACAGAACGGACACGATCAGCAAAAAAAGGCCATCTCCTGTTCCCACGTCCCGGTGAAACCCGGGGTGGATCCCCGGCACGTCCCGGTGAAACCCGGGGTGGATCCCCGGCACGTCCCGGTGAAACCCGGGGTGGATCCCCGGCACGTCCCGGTGAAACCCGGGGTGGATCCCCGGCACGTCCCGGTGAAACCCGGGGTGGATCCCCGGCACGTCCCGGTGAAACCCGGGGTGGATCCCCGGCACGTCCCGGTGAAACCCGGGGTGGATCCCCGGCACGTCCCGGTGAAACCCGGGGTGGATCCCCGGCACGTCCCGGTGAAACCCGGGGTGGATCCCCGGCACGTCCCGGTGAAGCCCGGGGTGGATCCCCGGCACGTCCCGGTGAAGCCCGGGGTGGATCCCCGGCACGTCCCGGTGAAGCCCGGGGTGGATCCCCGGCACGTCCCGGTGAAACCCGGGGTGGATCCCCGGCACGTCCCGGTGAAACCCGGGGTGGATCCCCGGCACGTCCCGGTGAAACCCGGGGTGGATCCCCGGCACGTCCCGGTGAAACCCGGGGTGGATCCCCGGCACGTCCCGGTGAAACCCGGGGTGGATCCCCGGCACGTTCCAACCAACTCCTGAGCCGATCCTCAGACTGTGCTTCCTATATTTACATTCCAGCATGGAATCCTGTCCCAGTGGGAATGGAATAAAGCAGAGGAAGGAATTCCATGGTGAAACACTGATGAAAGCTGGACGGGGTATCTTCCCCCCCCCCCCCCACACCCACTCCTCCCCAGAGGGAGAAGGGCCGACACTCACCTTGTTTGCAGGGTGCCTCCGAGAAGCCATAGCCTGGGATGGATGGACAGATAACCTCAAACGCTTGTTGCCCGCTCTGCCCATGACTGGCTGGGTCAGTCAGCTGAGGAATGATCTTATAGAACTCAAAGAAAGATCCTGGCCAACCATGAATCATCATGAGAGGCAGTGTGCCCTGGCCTGGAGGCTGGGAACGATCTTTCACATGGACAAAATGGATCCAAATTCCTGGCAAACCAAACAAAGCATGATGTGAAAGGTCAACAGGTACAGCTCGCTACAACAACAACAACTTGTATTTACACAAATCTCAGTTCTAACCAAGCCTTTCTCCCACTCCCTTATCCCAGAAGCATCAATAAGTTCTTCCCCCGCGCACTCCTCCGCTTCCTTATCCCAGTCCTTCCTCCCCCTCCCTTATCCCAGCATTACCAACAAACCCTTTCCCCCAATACAGACTGCAGGACGAACCCAGCACCGTTCCCGTATTGTCGCGGACTGTGGGACGAACCCACCTTCAATTCTGGTTTTGAAATGTGGGAATTGGTTTAGAAATTCCAGTTGTTTCTTCCAGTCATAGTCATTCCTCCAGTAAGACACCACCTTCCTGAGGTAGCTGGAGTTAAACCCATAGTGAAACCTGCTGTCCTCCAGCACTGGGGAGAAGCGAGTGTTGTCAAGGCGATAGTGCAAGTCCTGAAAGGTTCAACATCTAACAGTGAGGCATCACATCTGCTGCAGACCCGCGCATCCTCTCAGGAGATGGAGACGTGTCTCTGCCAGACACTGTGACCAAGCAGTGAGTGCTGTATAAGTATTTCAGCTCTGCCGCCAGTTGTGTTTCTGTCACTGCTCAGTAACTGTTTCAATCACAGCTAGTGATAGAAAAGAAAGGAAATGGAATTTTGGCATTTATAGCTAAAGGAATAGGATATACAAGGCATTGGTGAGGCTGCACCTGGAGATTGTGCAGTTTTGGTCCCCATATTTGAAGAAAGATGTAGTGGCTTTGGAGGCAGTTCGGAGGAGGTTCACTAGATTGATTCCAGAGATGAGGGGTTTATCGTATGAAGAGAGATTGAACAGTTTAGGCCTATACCCTCTGGAATTTAGAAGAATGAGGAGAGATCAAATTGAGGTATAGAAGATGATTAAAAACTGTGGATAAAGTAGACATGGAACGGATGCTTCCAATGGTGGGGCATCCTAGGGCAAGAGGTCATAGTCTTAGGATAAGAGATAGCAAATTTAAAACTGAGTCCTTTAATTGAATTCATTCCTGCTCAGCAATTACCTGGATCATTTCCTCGGGAGTTTCAATAACAAACGGGTGGATCTTTTCCTCCTCCTGCTCTGTGTCCTGTCTCTGGCTGGGTCCCCACCAGCCATTGCCTTCTGGAATAGTCTTCGCTTTCTCACGGAAAAGCAGATAATAAAGGAGAGTTCCGACTGCTACAGTGAAAACCAGGAGAAACATGATGGGATCTGAAAACCAGGAGAACCAAATGTTCATCACAATTTACACAACTCAGAATTTCTCATAGACCGATCTCCATTCTCAAAACACAGTCAGCAGCTCATCAAACTGGTGACAGAGACCCAGGCAATCCCGGGGACAAAATCCATCTACTTCCCTTATGTCCTTTAGGGAAGGAAATCTGCTGTCCTTACCCAGTCTGGCCAGCACGTGACTCCAGAACCACAGCAAAGTCTTTGGCTCTCAAGTGCCTTCCCTCTCCCCCCTCCCCACCCCCCCCACCCACCCCATCCCCACCCCCAGCCATCCCTCCACCCTCCTCCCTCTCCCCCCCTCCACCCTCCTCCCTCTCCCCCCCCCTCCACCCTCCTCCCTCTCCCCCCCTCCACCCTCCTCCCTCTCCCCCCCTCCACCCTCCTCCCTCTCCCCCCTCCTCCCTCTCCCCCCTCCTCCCTCTCCCCCCTCCACCCTCCTCCCTCTCCCCCCCTCCTCCCCTTCCCCCCCTCCCCCCCCCTCCCTCCCCCCCTCCCCCCCCCCTCCCTCCCCCCCCTCCCCTTCCTCCTCCTCCCCCCTCCCCCCCCCTCCCCCCCCCTCCCTTCCTCCTCCTCCCCCTTCCTCCCTCCTCCTCCTCCCC
>NW_027650475.1:0-77965 GCF_965287045.1 Carcharhinus amblyrhynchos | reverse complement strand
CCCCGCTCTCCCCCCCCGCCGGACCCCCGACCCCGCTCTCCGCCTCGCTCGGCTCTGACCCTGCTCCCTGCCTTGTTCGGCCCCCCGATCCCGCTCTCCCCCCCACTGGACCCCCGACCCCGCTCTCCGCCTTGCCAGACCCCCGACCTCACTCTCCCCCTCGCTCGGCCCCCCAACCCCGCTCTCCGCCTCGCTCGGCTCTGACCCTGCTCCCTGCCTTGTTCGGCCCCCCGACCCCACTCTGTGTTTGTCAGTGGTTTGAATGTTTGTGGATGTGGGCTGCTTTGTCCTGGTTGGTGTTGAGCTTTTTGAGTGTTGTTGGAGCTGCAGCCATCCAGGGGAGTGGGGAGTTTTCTTTGAGCAGCTCTGTAACCAGAGTATTTACAGTGTTTGAACCCACTCACCCTTTCCATTGTAATCCTCCCGTGCCCCTGATACTTACTGCTCATACTTGTGGAGTGTGGCCTGTAACAGGGTCAGTGAATAAACCAAACCAGCACCAAAGCTCATCTGTTCACCCACTGATCCTCTGAGGCCTTGCCGCTCGCTGTAATCCTCATTTAACTCAAACTTGTCCAAAGCATGTTTACTGATCAACTCTGCCTGTGAAGGAAGAAGATAGTCAGCGTCACTCCCAGCAGCGAGCTGCCTCTACCCCTCCACCCCCCATCCACACAAAACCACCCAACTGTCCAGACCACTCTACCCCCCCCATCCACACAAAACCACCCAACTGTCCAGACCACTCTACCCCCCCCATCCACACAAAACCACCCAACTGTCCAGACCACTCTACCCCCCCCATCCACACAAAACCACCCAACTGTCCAGACCACTCTACCCCCCCCATCCACACAAAACCACCCAACTGTCCAGACCACTCTACCCCCCCCATCCACACAAAACCACCCAACTGTCCAGACCACTCTACCCCCCCCATCCACACAAAACCACCCAACTGTCCAGACCACTCTACCCCCCCCATCCACACAAAACCACCCAACTGTCCAGACCACTCTACCCCCCCCATCCACACAAAACCACCCAACTGTCCAGACCACTCTACCCCCCCAGTCCACACAAAACCACCCAACTGTCCAGACCACTCTACCCCCCCCCATCCACACAAAACCACCCAACTGTCCAGACCACTCTACCCCCCCCCATCCACACAAAACCACCCAACTGTCCAGACCACTCTACCCCCCCCCATCCACACAAAACCACCCAACTGTCCAGACCACTCTACCCCCCCCAGTCCACACAAAACCACCCAACTGTCCAGACCACTCTACCCCCCCCAGTCCACACAAAACCACCCAACTGTCCAGACCACTCTACCCCCCCCAGTCCACACAAAACCACCCAACTGTCCAGACCACTCTACCCCCCCAGTCCACACAAAACCACCCAACTGTCCAGGGAGAAAAGTGATGGAATCACTGGGGCAATGGCAATGTGGATATGGAGCTGGAAGCAGGGTCCTGGGGCTGAAGGGAGATTTGTAGTGGAATGTGCTGGGGGCCAGTATAGTGAGCCTTGCTTTTATATTAATGATCTGGGCCTTGATGAAGGGAACAAGTTGAAAATTTGCAGATGATACGAATCATGGAACAGTGTGAGCTTTGAGCAGCTCTGGGGAGAACGTTAAATGAGATGGACAAGTTGACAGAAGAGATTGGGACTGTTTTCCTTGGAGAGAAGGCAGCTAAGATGAGATTTGATAGGGATGTTTAAAATCACTCGGAGGGGGGTGGACAGAGATTGAGAAGGACTGTTCCTGCTCGGGAAAGGATCCAGAGGGACTCAGTGGTTTAGCACTGCCGTCTCACAGCACCAGGGTCCCAAGCCCTAGGTCACTGTCTGTGTGGAGTTTGCACATTCTCCCCATGTCTGTGTGGGTTTCTTCTGGGTTCTCCGGTTTCCCCTCACAATCCAAAGGCGTGTAGGTCAGGTACATTGGCCGTGCTAAATTGCCCCTTAGTGTCCAAAGTTGTGTCGATTAACCATGGTAAATGCACAGGGATGTGTGTGGGGGAGGGGGGGGAATGGCATTGGTCCTGGATAGGATGGTGTGTCACAGAGTCAGTGCAGACTTGATGGGCTGAATGGCCTCCTTCAGCACTGTAGGGATTCACATCATAAATGGTTGGGATTGAACTGTGTTGCCCGGAAGGTTCCACTGCAGCATCCAAGAGGATATGAGATAGTTGTGAAAAGCAAAGCACAGGAAAATGGGAAATAGACAGCAGAGGCACGATGGGCCGAACAGCCACCTGTGCAGCAACAATTGAGATTCTGTGATACACTCCCTCAAAATCCTGCATTCCCCAATACCCATCATGCTAACCCCTCCCCCACTCCACCCCTACCCTCCCCACCCCATCCCCCTTCCCCAATCCCCCCACCCCACCTACACCCTCTCCCACTCCCACCTACACCCTCTCCCCCCCCCCACTCCCACCTATACCTTCTTCCCCACCCCACTTTTCCCCTCCTCCCACCCCACTCGCACCTACACCTCCCCCCTCCCCTCTTCCCCTCCCCACCCCACCCTCCCACCCTCACCTCCAACCCCTCCCCCCACCCCCCCCATCTCGCCAATCCCCCATCTCATTCCCCTTACCTCACCCCTCTCCCCCTCCCCACCTTACCCTCACTGATCTTTTCCGCTCTGTCCTCCCCGCTCTAACCCGTACACACAGGTGAGTGTGCTGAATCACAGTTGCCTTTTGCTCCATGGGACCTACCTTGCAGATTAGGCGAGGGATCAGCAGTAGAACCAGGATGGAGTCGTGGTCTCCACCATGCCGCAGGAAGGAATCGGGCATGAAGGAAGTCAGTAACGAGACGTGCCGGTTTGCTTGTTGAACTTCCATCTTACGCAGTTCCATCTCGATGGCCTGTACACAGAGAGAATGGGACAGTGTACACAAACACATAACACTGGCTTGCCTGCAGAAGGCAGAGAGTGGTTGTGGATGGGTCTTTTTCTGAATGGAGGTCAGTCACCAGTGGAGTGCCCCAGGGATCTGTTCTAGGACCCTTGCTGTTTGTCATTTTCATAAATGACCTGGATGAGGAAGTGGAGGGATGGGTTGGTAAGTTCGCCGACGATATGAAGGTTGGTGGTGTTGTGGATAGTCTGGAGGGATGTCAGAAGTTGCAGCGTGACATAGACAGGATGCAAGACTGAGCGGAGAAGTGGCAGATGGACTTCAACGTGGATAAATGTGTAGTGGTCCATTTTGGCAGGACCAATGGGATGAAGGAATACAATATCAAGGGTAGGAGTCTTAGCAGTGTTGAAGAGCAGAAGGATCTTGGGGTCCGGGTCCACAGGACTCTTAAATCGGCCTCGCAGGTGGAGGATGTGGTCAAGAAGGCGTATGGTGTACTGGCCTTCATTAATCGAGGGATTGAGTTTAGGAGTCGGGAGGTAATGCTGCAACTTTATAGGACCCTTGTCAGCCCCCACTTGGAGTACTGTGCGCAGTTCTGGTCGCCTCACTACAGGAAGGATGTGGAAGCTATTGAGAGGGTGCACAGGAGATTTACAAGGATGTTGCCTGGATTGGGAGGCATGCCTTATGAAGATAGGTTGAGGGAGCTGGGTCTCTTCTCCCTGGAGAGACGAAGGTTGAGAGGCAACCTGATAGAGGTTTATAAAATGTTGAGAGGAATAGATAGGGTGGATTCTCAGAGGCTATTTCCCAGGACTGAAATGTTCGCTACGAGAGGACACAGGTTTAAGGTGCTGGGGAGCAAGTACAGAGGAGATGTTAGGGGAAAGTTTTTCACTCAGAGGGTGGTGAGTGAATGGAAGCGGCTGCCGTCAGTGGTGGTGGAGGCGAACTCGCTGGGGTCTTTTAAAAGACTTCTGGATGAGTATATGGGGTTTTATGGGATTGGGGGTTATAGATAGGTCTATAGATTGGTAGGTGTTGATGTGATCGGCGCAACTTGTGGGCCGAAGGGCCTGTTTGTGCTGTAGTGTTCTATGTTCTATGTTAAACCCATCTAACCTACACTATTCCAATATCATCCATATGTTTATCCAAAGACCATTTAAATGCCCTTAGTGTTGATGAATACGGTAGTGAGTTTTAAGGGGCACCTTGACAAATCCATGAATAGGATGGGAATAGAGGGATACGGTCCCCGGAAGGGTAGGGGGTTTTAGTTCAGTCGGGCAGCATGGAGGGGCCGAAGGGCCTGTTCCTGTGCTGGAATTTTCCTTGTTCTTTGGATTATGAGAGTAAACTAGCTCAGAATATAAAAACACAGAGCAAAAGTTTCTACAAATATATATAAAAAAGAGGCTAAAGTAAACATTGGTCCTTTAGAGGATGAGAAGGGGATGCTATAACTGGAAATGAGAAAATGGCTGAGGCATTGAACAGGTATTTTGTGTCGGTCTTCATAGCGGAAGACACAAATAACACAGCAAAAACTGATGATAGGAAGGCTATGGCAGGTGAGGACCAAGAAACTATCATTATCACTAAAGAGGGAGTGCTGCAAGTTAATGGGACTAAAGGTAGACAAGTCTCCTGGTCCTGATGGAATGTATCCCAGGGTACTAAAAGAGATGGCAAAGTGTGCAGAGAACGCTGAAACTCTGCAAAGGGATATAGATAGTCTCAGTGAGTGGGTGAGGGTCTGGCAGATGGAGTACAATGTTGGTAAATGTGAGGTTATCTATTTTGGTAGGAATAACAGCAAAATGGACTATTATTTAAATAGTAAAAGATTGCAGCAAGCTGCTGTGCAGAGGGACCTGGGTGTCCTTGTGCAGGAATCACAAGGAGTTGGTTTGCAGATACAGCAGGTAATGAAGAAGGTGAATGGAATTTTATCCTTCATTGCGAGAGGGATGGAGTTTAAAAACAGCGAGGTTATGTTGCAGCTGTATAAGGTGCTGGTGAGGCCACACCTGGAGTTACTGTGTACAGTTTTGGTCTCCTTACTTGAGAAAGGATATACTGGCACTGGAGGGGGTGCAGAGGAGATTCACTAGGGTGATTCTGCAGTTGAGAGGGTTGGATTATGAGGAGAGACTGAGTAGACTGGGGATATACTCATTGGAATTCAGAAGAATGAGGGGAAATCTTATAGAAATATATAAGATTATGAAGGGAATCGATAAGATAGAAGCAGGGAAGTTGTTTCCACTGGTGGGTGAAACTAGAACTAGGGGGGATAGCCTCAAAATAAGGGGAAGCAGATTTAGGACTGAGTTGAGGAGGAACTTCTTCACACAAAGGGTTGTGAATCTGTGGAATTCCCTGCCCAGTGAAGCAGTTGAGGCTCCCTCATTGAATGTTTTTAAGGCAAGGATAGATACATTTTTGAACAGTGAAGGAATTAAGGGTTATGGTGAGCGGGCAGGTAAGTGGAGCTGAGTCCATGAAAAGATCAGCCATGGTCTTATTGAATGGCGGAGCAGGATCGAGGGAGCAGATGGTCAATTCCTGCTCCGAGTTCTTAAACTCTCCGCTGGTTGGACTCATACCTGGTACATAGGAAGATGGTTGTGGTTGTGGAGGGTCAGTCACCTCAGCTCCAGGACATCTCTGTAGGAGTCCCTCAGGGTTGTGTCCGAGGCCCAACCACCTTCAGCTGCTTCATCAATGACCTTCCCTCCATCATAAGGTCAGAAGTGGGGATGTTCACCGATGATTGCACAATGTTCAGCATCATTCGCCACTTAAAAAATTGCTCCTTAGTATCTAGGGCTGCTTAGGTTCAAGGGATTAGTGGGTGTAATATGTAGGGATATTGGGGTAGGGCCTGGGTGGGATTGTGTTGGGTGCAGACTCAATGGGCCGAAGGGCCTCTTTCTGCACTGTAGGGTTCTATGTTCCTCAGATACTGAAGCAGTTCGTGTTCAAATGCAGCAAGATCTGGACAATATCCAGGCTTGGGCTGACAACTGGCAGTGACATTCGGCCACACAAATACCAGGCAATCACCATCACCAATAAGAGACAGGGGGCGGGGGAGGAGGGGAGGAGGGGAGGGGGAGGAGGGGCGGGGGCGGAGGGGAGGAGGGGCGGGGGAGGAGGGGAGGAGGGGCGGGGGCGGAGGGGAGGAGGGGCGGGGGCGGAGGGGAGGAGGGGCGGGGGCGGAGGGGAGGAGGGGCGGGGGCGGAGGGGAGGAGGGGCGGGGGCGGAGGGGAGGAGGGGCGGGGGCGGAGGGGAGGAGGGGCGGGGGCGGAGGGGAGGAGGGGCGGGGGCGGAGGGGAGGAGGGGCGGGGGCGGAGGGGAGGAGGGGCGGGGGGCGGAGGGGAGGAGGGGCGGGGGCGGAGGGGAGGAGGGGCGGGGGCGGAGGGGAGGGTGGGCGGGGGCGGAGGGGAGGGGGGGCGGGGGCGGAGGGGAGGGGGGGCGGGGGCGGAGGGGAGGAGGGGCGGGGGCGGAGGGGAGGGGAGGAGAGCACAGAAAGACGGTGCTGAGCTGCATGGTTTTGGTTGGACAGGCTCCAGGGACCAAGGGGCCTATTCCTAATCCCGTGTCCCTAACTGACTGCCAGTGAGAGAAGATTTGTTTCCTCCCATTATGCCTGTTCTTTTTTAATCTCCTGACATCTCGCTATGGACCCTCCCATCACCCAAAACTCTTTCTCAAAACCCATTTAGCATTTTGACCACCTCTCGTAATCTGCTCACAATCTTCTCCATGGAGATGAGACCCAGCACTCAAAATCTCTCTCATCCTGGAACTATTCCTGTCAATCCTCAGTCCCAGCAGACAGGGGGCTGCTGAGAGCTGGGTCCACTCTACCTCCCGCCCCGTTCCCTATTGCAGCTACCTTGGCGTGAGCTTTCGTCTCTGCAAATTTGATCTTGAAGTCGATGATTTCAGGAGGAGGTTGCTGCTCCCTCTCTGCTGAGGCTTCCTGTTGGCTCATCAACTCCCGGTTCAAATCCTGCAAATAAAGCACAGGGTCAGGGACCAGATCAAGTGGGGGGGGGGGCCGCAGCTGTGTAACGGAGCAGGGGGGCTATGGCTGTGTAACGGAGGGGGGCTATGGCTGTGTAACGGAGGAGGGGGCTACGGCTGTGTAACGGAGGGGGGGGGCCGCGGCTGTGTAACGGAGGGGGGGGGGGGGGGGCCGCGGCTGTGTAACGGAGCGGGGGGCTATGGCTGTGTAACGGAGGGGGGCTATGGCTGTGTAACGGAGGAGGGGGCTACGGCTGTGTAACGGAGGGGGGGGGGCCGCGGCTGTGTAACGGAGGGGGGGGGGGGGCCACGGCTGTGTAACGGAGGGGGGGGCTATGGCTGTGTAACGGAGGGGGCTACGGCTGTGTAACAGAGGGGGGGCCGCGGCTGTGTAACGGGGGGGGGGTGGCCGGCGGCTGTGTAATTGGGAGGGGGGGGGGGGGGCCGCGACTGTGTAACGGAGGGGGGGGCCGCGCCTGTGTAACGGAGGGGGGGGGGGGGCGCTGCGCCTGTGTAACGGAGGGGGGGGGGGTGGGGCCGCGGCTGTGTAACTGGGGGGGGGGGGGGGGTAGTTGCCGTGGCTGTGGAACGGGGGGGGGGGGGGGGGGTTGATAGTTACCTGGAGGTGAGATGTTAGTTCCCGATATTTTTGAATGGTTTGTTGGTAATCGGCCACAGTTTCCTGAGCAGCTTCCACTCGCTTCTCCGCCTCCCGAACTCGAGCAGCTCCCAGATCCAGCTGTTCCCGTAGCTCCAGCTCTGTCTCCCGGGAATTCTCCTGGAGCTCATCATTCATTTCATTGATGGCTTCCTAGAAAGCAAGAGGCAGGAGAATGAGTTGGAGAAAGATAGAAAAGAAAAGGCTATTATAATATTGCCAGTCTCTGCTAGCGCTTATGTTTAATAACTTAGATGTCAAATTCACTTTCAATCAATGGGGAGCAAGTTTGTTAGTTTTTAAGACATGTTTTAAATACTTTGTCATTTTAAAGGTATGTTTAATTCCTTTAATTAACCCACACATCCAAATATATCTTTCTAACTTGGTGAACAGTTACAGAGTGCCCTGTGACACTAAACATGAGTTAAATACATTCCTTTAAGACACCCAACTGTTGGAATCACAAGGCTGTTAAGGAGATTTAACTGCCTCACCAGACACACTGTCAGAAACAACTGATACAAGAGTGAGTTTTAATGAAGCTGCCTTCACAGTTTCTAATCAAAAGAGAATCAGAGAGATATTTATATCTCAGCCAATGGAAGTGTGATAGTCGGGGTCTAAGTGGGAACTGACAAGGTTAATGGTAACATAATGATACCCCTTCAAATGTAGATCGCGATAGAAAGCTCAGCCATTGGATTGATAAGCAGCATAAACACACGTGTTTCATTATGTTGGCAATAACCAAAACTTATCAGGGCTCTAACTGGAAAATATCCTGAACATAAGAAATAGGAGCAGGAGTCGGCCATCCAGCCCTTCGAGCCTGCCCCGCCATTCAATAAGATCATGGCTGATCTATCGTGGCTCAGTTCCACTTTCCCGCCCTCTCCCCATAACCCTTAATTCTTTTTGCCTGAAGGCAAAGTGAATTGGCCACATCCCTTCCAGACTCAACTGACAAGGCCAGAAAATACTCATGAGTTATGTAGGTCCCCTTTATCAATTAAAGGATGCCCGTGTGTGGCTGTTTTAGTGAAGACACTTTGTGAGGCTGCTATCAAATTAGAGACATTGTGTCTGATTAAGAGACGAGAGGACGGGCTTAGGGATGACATAGTGGGGGATCCCACGAGATACGGTGATAAGTGCACAAGTCTTTGAAAGTGGCAGTGCAAGTGGAGAGTGTGGTGAAGAAAGCCTACGGTATGTTAGCCTTTACAGGAAGGGGTATAGAATATAAGAGCTGGAGTCTAATGTTGCAGTTGTATAGAACGTTGGTTAGGCCGCATTTAGAGTACTGCATCCAGTTCTGGTTGCCTTACTACCGGAAGGACGTGGACACTCTGGAAAGAGTGCAGAGGAGATTTACCAGGATGTTGCCTGGTATGGAAGGACTGGGGTATGAGGAAAGATTGAAGAAATTCAGGCTGTTTTCCCTTGAAAGACGCCGACTGAGGGGGGATCTAACAGAGGTACATAAGATTATGAAGGGTATAGATAGAGTAAACAGAGGTAAGCTATTTCCTATAATAGAGACACGTAGGACAAGGGGCCATGGACTTAAGGTGAGGGGGGAGAGGTACAACACAGATATTAGAGGGAGGTTTTTCACACAGAGGGTAGTGGGGGTATGGAATGCTCTGCCAAGTAAGGTGGTGGAGGCAAACACACTAGAGTCATTTAAGAGTAACTTAGATAGGCACATGACTGAGTTGGAGATGGGTGGATATAGGAGAACCTTTTAAATAAGGGTCATTAGAATTGGGGCGTCCCTGGTAATGTAAATGGGTATAGTATGATAATAATGTTTTTTTTTCTCTTTCATTCACAGGTTTTAAGTCAGTCCAACGAGGGGCATACACGCGATGGGTCGTACTGGGGCTGCTCTTGGTTGTTCGAGATTGGCCTAGTGCTTCATAAGAACATAAGAAGAACATGTCATTAGTGTGTGCCTAAACTGGACAAGATACTGGGCAAGACGACAGCTCAGTGACTATCGCTGATTGCTGTGCAGACACATGGATTTGGGCCGGTGTCTGTGGGAGTTTGCACATTCTCCCCGTGTCTGCGTGGGTTTTCTCCGGGTGCTCCGGTTTCCTCCCACACCCCAAAGATGTGCTGTTAGGCTGATTGGCAGGAATAAATTGTCCCTAAATCAGTTTCCCTCAATCTGGATGGCCATAAAACATTAGATAAGGGTCATGGGTGGAGAGGGGGACTGGTGGTGTTGAGATGGTGGTGTGGGCTCGTTGGGCCGAAGGGCCTGTTTCTGTTCTTTGTACATAGTACATAGATCAGGATTGCATCAATATTAAAGTATGTCATGTGTATCACTCCGGACTGGATTGTGTCCACCTGACTGTGAGCTGCTGAACTGTATAAACCAGGATGGAGTGGGATCTCTGATCCACTCTGTCAAACTTGAAAGCCCAGATTTATCAGTGATTCATTAGACAAGCCACACACCGTGATCCCACCCTCAGCCGCCAACGTGCCCCCCCCCACCCCACCCCAACTCCATAACCCCGGCCTCACCCCCGCCCCCCATGACCCCAGCCACTGGCCCAATCGAGGTCAGGAATTCCTCACCAGGTCAGTGACAGTCTCTCGGAGCTGACGGACTTTCTCCTCCAGATCCAAGTTCCGTTCTGTCAACGTCTCCACCATCTCCTCAGCTCCCAGTGCAGCATCAACCTGAGGAACAAGGCAGAGACAGCTTACTGATACAACACCAAACCAGCACGGAGAGGGGAGAGGGGAGAGGAGGGGAGAGGGGAGAGGGAGGGGAGAGGAGAGGAGGGAGGGGAGAGGGGAGAGGGGAGGGGAGAGGAGAGAGGAGAGGGGAGGGGAGAGGGGAGAGGGGAGGGGAGAGGGGAGAGGGGAGAGGGGAGAGGGGAGAGGGGAGAGGGGAGAGGGGAGGGGAGAGGGGAGGGGAGGGGAGAGGAGAGGGGAGAGGGGAGAGGGGAGAGGGGAGAGGGGAGAGGGGAGAGGGGAGAGGGGAGAGGGGAGAGGGGAGAGGGGAGAGGGGAGAGGGGAGAGGGGAGAGGGGAGAGGGGAGAGGGAGAGGGGAGGGGAGAGGAGAGGGGAGAGGGGAGAGGGGAGAGGGGAGAGGGGAGAGGGGAGAGGGGAGAGGGAGAAAGGGGCGAACGCCCCAGCACTGTCACTCCGATCTAATCCCAAAAGCCTCTTGATTCTCACCTGCTCCTTCAACTCATCAATGGTTTTTTCAGCTTGCTTCATCTCATCCAGCAACTTCTCCCTCTGTTGCCTCAGGTTTTCCAATTCACTGCCTTTCTTCTCCATAACTTTCTGCAATTTGCTGTGTTCTTGCTTCTCCGACGCAGACAGATCCCGCATTCTGGTGAAGGATCAGAATATCCTAACAGCACAGCAACAATTCCCCAATGTGACCCCAGCGCCCCCGACCCCAACCCCAAACCCCAGCACCCCGCCCCGACCCGACCCCCAACAAGCCAGAACCCGATCCAACAATCCACATCAATCTCAGACATATCTCACTGTCCTATATTGACCCCAGGTGAATTACAGTCACAGAGGTTTATAGCATAGAAACAGGTCCTTCAGCCCAACTTGTCTATACTGCCCTTTTATTTTAAACCATTAAGCTAGTCCCAATTACCCACATTTGGCCATATCCATCTACAGCCATCGTACCCAAGTAACTATCTAAGTGCATTTTAAGCATAAGAAATAGGAGCAGGAGTCGGCCATCTAGCCCTTCGAGCCTGCCCCGCCATTCAATAAGATCATGGCTGATCTGAAGTGGATCAGTTCCACTTTCCTGCTTTCCCCCCATAACCCTTAATTCCCCTGTCTATCAGAAACCTATCTACCCGTGACTTAAATATATTTAGCGAGGTAGCCTCCACCACTTCAATGGGCAGAGAATTACTGTGAAAATCCCTTAGCTGCCACACTCTGGCACCTGTTCGGGCACATTGAGGGAGAACTTAGTGTGGCCAATCCACCAAATCAGCACATCTTTTGGACTGTGGGAGGAAACCGGAGCACCCAGAAGAAACCCACGCAGACATGGGGAGAATGTGCAGACTCCACACAGACAGTGACCTGAGCCAGAAATTGGACCCAGGTCCCTGGCACTGTGAGACTGCAGTGCTAACCACTAAACTATTAGATCATAGAACCTTACAGCGCAGAAAGAGGCCCTTCGAGTCTGCACCAAACACAATCCCATCCAGGCCCTACCCCCATATCCCTACATATTATGCCCACTAACTTACGCATCCCTGGGATACCAAGGGGCAATTTCCTTAACATGGCCAAGCAACCTTGTACCCAGCTCTATTACTGCCTCTGGCAGCTTCTTCCAGACACTCACCACCCTCTGTGTGAAAAAAGTGCCCCTCTGGACACTTTTGTATCTCTCCCCTCTCACCTTAAACCTATGTCCTCTAGTTTTAGTCTCCTCTACCTTTGGGAAAAGATATTGACTATCTAGCTGATCTGTGCCCCTTGGGAAACAAGGGACTCAGTGGCAGATCTGCTCTTGCACACCTCCCAGTGGTTGCAGAGTAGTGTTAGAATCATAGAACAGAATTATAGAATCACTACAGTGCAGAATGAGATCATTCAGCCCATCCACCTTGCACCGACAACAATCCCACTCAGGCTCTGTCCCGTAACCCCAAGTATTTACTCTGCTAGTTCCCCCTGACACTAAGGAGCAATTTAGTATGGCCAATCAACCTAACCCGCACATCTTTGGAGTGCAGGAGGAAATCCACGCAGACACGGGTAGAACATGCAAACTCCACACAGCAGGAATCGAACCCAGGTCCCTGGCGCGGTGAGGCAGCAGTGCTAACCACCGTGTCACTGGGAATCGAACCCAGGTCCACGGCACTGAGACAGCAGCGCTAATAACTGTGTCACCGTGCTGCCCCGGGTCTCTGGCACTGTGAGACAGCAGCGCTAATCACTGTGTCACCGTGCTGCCCCGGGTCCCTGGCACTGTGAGACAGCAGTGCTAATCACTGTGTCACCGTGCTGCCCCGGGTCCCTGGCACTGTGAGACAGCAGTGCTAATCACTGTGTCACCGTGCTGCCCCGGGTCCCTGGCACTGTGAGACAGCAGTGTGAATCACGGTGTCACCGTGCTGCCCTGGGTCCCTGGCGCTGTGAGACAGCAGTGTGAATCACTGTGTCACCGTGCTGCCCTGGGTCCCTGGCACTGTGAGACAGCAGTGTTAATCACTGTGTCACCGTGCTGCCCCGGGTCCCTGGCACTGTGAGACAGCAGTGTGAATCACTGTGTCACCGTGCTGCCCCGGGTCCCTGGCACTGTGAGACAGCAGTGTGAATCACTGTGTCACCGTGCTGCCCCGGGTCCCTGGCACTGTGAGTCAGCAGCGCTAATCACTGTGTCACCGTGCTGCCCCGGGTCCCTGGCACTGTGAGACAGCAGTGCTAATCACTGTGTCACCGTGCTGCCCTGGGTCCCTGGCACTGTGAGACAGCAGTGCTAATCACTGTGTCACCGTGCTGCCCCGGGTCCCTGGCACTGTGAGACAACAGTGCTAATCACTGTGTCACCGTGCTGCCCCGGGTCCCTGGCACTGTGAGACAGCAGTGTGAATCACTGTGTCACCGTGCTGCCCCGGGTCCCTGGCACTGTGAGACAGCAGTGTGAATCACTGTGTCACCGTGCTGCCCCGGGTCCCTGGCACTGTGAGACAGCAGTGCTAATCACTGTGTCACCGTGCTGCCCCGGGTCCCTGGCACTGTGAGACAGCAGTGTGAATCACTGTGTCACCGTGCCCTGGAGGAGCAGCCTGGGAGCAAGTAGCCCACATCCACAGCCACTTCTGTGGTTTCTGTGGTGTGGAGGGGTGTGAGGAGGAAGACATGGTCTCTAAAACAAACAAAATAGGTTTAAAAAGAAAACAGAGGCCAGAATTGACTCTGCCTTTTCACCTCTTATGCCTGATCATTTATATAGATGATCTGGAGGAGGGAACCGAGTGTAGGGTGTTGAAATTTGCTGATGACACCAAGATTGGGGGGATGGCAAATTGTGCAGAGGGTGAGGAGAGTCTACAGAAGGATCTCGATAGGCTGGGCGAATGGGCCAGGAAATGGCAAATGGAATTTAATGTTGGCAAGTGTGAGGTGGTCCACTTTGGTAGGAAGAATGATAGGAAGGACTATTACTTACGTGGCGAAAAACTGCAGCAGGCGACGGTGCAGAGGGACCTCGGGGTCCTTGTGCATGAGTCGCAAAAACCCAGCTTGCAGGTGCAGCAGGTGGTCAGGAAGGCGAATGGGATGCTGGCCTTCATAGCGAGGGGGATTGAATATAAAAACAGGGAGGTCTTGCTGCAGCTGTATAGGGCATTGGTGAGGCCGCAGCTGGAGTACTGTGTGCAGTTTTGGGCGCCGCACCTGCGCAAAGATATTTTGGCCTTGGAGGGAGTGCAGAGGAGGTTTACTAGGCTGATACCGGAGTTGAGGGGGTTGAGCTATGAGGAGAGGCTGAATAAACTAGGCTTGTACTTGTTGGAGTTTAGAAGAATGAGGGGAGATCTCATTGAGACGTATAAGATGATGAATGGGATGGATAGGATAGAGGTGGAGAGACTCTTCCCGCTCAAAAAAGACAGTAGGACTAGGGGGCACAGCCTCAAGATAAAGGGAGGGCGGTTTAGAACGGAGTTGAGGAGGAACTTCTTCACTCAAAGGGTGGTGAATCTCTGGAATTCTCTGCCCGTTGAAGTGGTGGAGGCTGCCTCGCTAAATATTTTCAAGAAGCGGGTTGATGGGTTTTTGATGAGAGAGGGCATTAAGGGTTATGGGGAGAGGGCAGGAAAGTGGAACTGAGCCACGACAGATCAGCCATGATCTTATTGAATGGCGGGGCAGGCTCGAAGGGCCAGATGGCCTACTCCTGCTCCCATTTCTTATGTTCTTATGTTTTGTCACATTTCAAAATCAAGGGCAAACAAACGGACTAAACTATTGCTGGGCAAGACGACAGCTCAGTGACTATCACTGATTGCTGTGCAGACACATGGATTTGGGCCGGTGTCTGTGGGAGTTTGCGCATTCTCCCTGCGCTTGCGTGGGTTTTCTCCGGGTGCTCCGGTTTCCTCCCACACCCCAAAGATGTGCTGTTAGGCTGATTGGCAGTAATAAATTGTCCCTAAATTAGTTTCCCTCAATGTGGAATGCCATAAACATAGATAAGGGTCATGGGTGGAGGGGGGACTGGTAATGTTAAAATGGTGGCGTGGGCTCGTTGGGCCGAAGGGCCTGTTTCCCGGGCTGTTTTTGTTCTTTATATATCATTGATGGGCCAGATGTCAATAAGCGAGGTTCAGGTAGAGTCCATTTCTACTCAGAGTGCGACTGAGAGCAGGTAGCCCCATGACTGGGAATTTCTTGCCTTTACGCCATGACTACATCCCAGGAAAGTTAAACCTGCACAATGCAGATGCTGCAGCTCCTTTAGACACCCGACACAGCTGGAAGTGAAGAGATCGAGAGCTCTCAAGAGTTACCCAACTTTATTTATTTCGATCTGGCTTTGGGTGGCACAGTAGCACAGTGGTTAGCGCTGCTGCTTCACAGCTCCAGGGTCCTGGGTTCAATTCCCGGATCAGGTCGCTGTCTGTGTGGAGTTTGCACATTCTCCTCGTGACTGCGTGGGTTTCCTCCAGGTATTCCAGTTTCCTCCCACAGTCCAAAGATGTGCAGGTTAGGTTGATTGGCCGTGCTAAGAATTTGCCCCTTAGTATCTAGGGAAATGTAGGTTAGAGGGATTAGTGGGTATAATATGTAGGGATATGGGGGGTAGGGACTGGGTGGGATTGTGTTCGGTGCAGACTCGATGGGCCTCTTTCTGCACTGTAGGGTTCTTGGGCCGAAGGATCTGTTTACATGCTGTAAACCTCTATGACTCTACCTTTAATGCAAACAATCAGGTCACAATAGCAAATCTTTTCTGCACTCTTTCTAGTTTAATAATATCCTTTCTATAATAGGGTGACCAGAATTGTACACAGTATTCCAAGTGTGGCCTTACCAATGTCTTGTACAACTTCAACAAGACGTCCCAACTCCTGTATTCAATGTTCTGACTGATGAAACCAAGCATGCCGAATGCCTTCTTCACCACTCTGTCCACCTGTGACTCCACTTTCAAGGAGCTGTGAACCTGTACCCCTCGATCTCTTTGTTCTGTAACTCTCCCCAACACCCTACCATTAACTGAGTAAATCCTGCCCTGGTTCAACCGACCAAAATACATCACCTCACATTTATCTAAATTAAACTCCATCTGCCATTCGTCAGCCCACTGGCCCAATTGATCAAGATCCCGTTGCAATTGGAGATAACTTTCTTCACTGTCCACTATGCCACCAATCTTAGTGTCATCTGTAAACTTACTAACCATGCCTCCTATATTCTCATCCAAATCATTAATATAAATGACAAATAACAGTGGACCCAGCACTGATCCCTGAGGCACACCACTGGTCACAGGCCTCCAGTTTGAAAAACAACTCTCTCCAACCCACCCTCTGATTTCTGTCAAGAAGCCAATTTTGTATCCATTTAGATACCTCACCCTGGATCCCGTGACATTTAACTTTCTGCAACAACCTACCATGCAGCACCTTGTCAAAGGCCTTACTAAAGTCCATGTGACAACAGCAACTGCACTGCCCTCATCTACCTTCTTGGTTACCCCTTCAAAAAACTCAATCAAATTTGTGAGACATGATTTTCCACTCACAAAGCCATGCTGACTGTCCCTAGTCAGTCCTTGTGTCTCTAAATGCCTGTAGATCCCGTCTCTCAAAATACCTTCCAACAATTTACCCACCACAGATGTGAGGCTCTCTGGCCTGTAGTTCCCAGGCTTTTCCCTTTTTAAACAAAGGCACAACATTTGCCACCCTCCAATCTTCAGGCACCTCGCCCATGATTATCGATGATTCAAATATCTCGGCTAGGGGACCCGCAATTGCCTCCCTAGCCTCCCACAGTGTCCTGGGATACACTTCCTCAGGTCCCAGGGATTTATCTACCTTGATAGGCTTTAAGACTTCCATTACCTCCTTCTCTGTAATATGTACACTCCTCAAGACATCAATATCAATATATTCAAAGGGCATTCAAATGGTCAGTGGATAGGCACATGGATAACATTGGAATAGTTTAGGTTAGAGGGTCATTAGATTGGTTCCACTGGTTGGTGCAGCATCGAGGGCCGAAGGGCCTGTACTGCGCTGTAACGTTCTAATATTTAATTTCCCAAGTTCCCTAACATTCACGCTTTTCTCAACATTAAATACTGATGAGAAACATTCATTTAGGATCTCACCCATCTCTTGTTTATCCTGAAGAGGCTCTACTCTCTCCCTTGTTACTCTTTTGCTCTTTATGTATTTGCAGAAGCTCTCTGGATTCTCCTTTGCCTTATAGAGCATAGAACATTACAGCGCAGAACAGGCCCTTCGGCCCACGATGTTGCGCCGGCCAGTTTTTTTTTAAAAAACAATGACCCACTAATCTAAACCAATCCCTTTTCGTCCATAAACCTATCCACAGATCTCTTAAACGCCCCCAAACGAGGCGCATTTACAACTGCAGCAGGCAGGGCATTCCAATCCCTCACCACCCTCTGGGTAAAGAACCTACCCCTGACATCCGTCCTATAACTACCACCCCTTAATTTAAAGCCATGCCCCCTCGTGCTAGCATTCTCCATCCGAGGAAAAAGGCTATCACTGTCCACCCTATCTAAACCTCTAATCATCTTATATGTTTCAATAAGATCCCCTCTTAGCCGCCTTCTTTCCAGCGAAAACAACCTCAAATCCCTCAGTCTCTCCTCATAGGACCTCCCCTGCATACCAGGCAACATCCTGGTAAACCTCCTCAGCACCCTCTCCAAAGCCTCCACGTCCTTCCTGTAATGTGGGGACCAGAACTGCACACAGTACTCCAAGTGCGGCTGCACCAGAGTTGTGTACAGTTGCAACATGACGCTGCGACTCCGAAATTCAATCCCCCTACCAATAAACGCCAAGACACCGTATGCCTTCTTAACTACCTTATCTACTTGATTCCCAACATTCATAGAACATAGAAAATAGAACATTACAGCGCCCTACCATGTTGCGCCGACCAGTCTTATTTTTAAAAAAAAACATTGACCCACTAATCTAAACCAATCCCTTTTCGTCCATAAACCTATCCACCAATCTCTTAAACGCCCCCAAACTAGGCGCATTTACAACTGCAGCAGGCAGGGCATTCCAGTCCCTCACCTAATAACTTTCAGGGATCTATGTACACATACACCTAGATCCCTCTGCTCCTCCACACTATTCAAAGTCCTCCCGTTAGCCCTATACTGAACACATCTGTTACTCCTACCGAAATGAATTACCTTACACTTCTCCGCATTAAACTCCATCCGCCACCTCTTGGCCCAGCTCTGCAACCTGTCTAAGTCACCCTGCAAACTATGACACCCTTCCTCACAATCTACCACACCACCGACTTTGGTGTCATCAGCAAACTTACTAATCCACCCAACTATACCCTCATCCAGATCATTAATAAAAATTACAAACAGCAGTGGCCCCAAAACAGATCCCTGAGGCACACCACTCGTAACCGAACTCCATGACGAATATTCACCATCAACCACCACCCTCTGTCTCCTATCTGCCAGCCAATTCCTGATCCAAGTACCTAGATTACCCCCAATCCCATACATCTGCATTTTCTGCAGAAGCCTACCATGGTGAACCTTATCAAACGCCTTACTAAAATCCATATATACCACATCAACTGCCTCACCCCTATCCACCTCTTTGGTCACTTTCTCAAAGAACTCAATAAGGTTAGTAAGGCACGACCTACCTGCTACAAAACCATGCTGACTGTCTCTAATCAATTCATTACTCTCCAGATAACTATAAATCCTATCCCTAATAATTCTTTCTAAAACCTTGCCCACAACAGAAGTAAGACTCACTGGTCTATAATTCCCGCGGAAGTCTCTGTTCCCCTTCTTAAACAACGGGACAACATTCGCTGTCCTCCAATCTTCCGGTACTATACCAGAGACCAACGATGACCTGAAGATCAGAGCCAGAGGCTCTGCAATCACCTCTCTGGCCTCCCAGAGAATCCTAGGGTAAATCCCATCCGGACCAGGGGACTTATCTATTTTCAAGCCCTCTAGAATATCCAGCACATCCCCGGTATCAACTGCAATACTTTCTATTTTACACCCCTGCACCCCAGTGTCCTCCGCAGCTACATTCATGTCCCCCTGCGTGAACACCGAAGAGAAATATTGGTTCAATGCCTCTCCAATCTCTTCCGGTACCACACACAATTTCCCTCTACTGTCTATAACTGGCCCTAATCTTGCCCTAACCAACCTTCCGTTCTTGACATATCTATAGAACGCCTTAGGATTCTCCTTAATCCTATCAGCCAAAGTCTTCTCATGTCCTCTTTTAGCCCTTCTTAACTCACTCTTCAACTCCCTCCTAGCCAATCTAAAGTTTTCTAGTGCACTACCTGAGCCCTCAAGCCTCATCCGAACATAAGCCTCCTTTTTCTTCCTAACCAACGAATCAACTTTTTTAGTACACCACGGTTCCCTGGGCCTACCAAATCCTCCTTGCCTGACAGGGACATACCTATCACAGACCCGCAGTAGCTGCTCCTTGAAAAAATTCCACATTTCAGACGTTCCCAGTCCCTATTTGCCACAACAATCTCGTGTCCCCTTTTCGCCCTCCTGATTTCTCTCTTAATTTTATTCCTACACCCAGTAGGAGTAGACAATTCCACTGTCCCAGATCAATCCAAGGCTAAGGAACAGATAAGGTAGATGCAGCTAAGATGTTTCCCTTGGTTGGGGAGTCTAGAACCAGAGGCACAATTTCAAAACAAGGGCAATGCTACTGAGGACTGAGATGTGGAGATATTTCTTTCCAGAGAGTTGTGAATCTTTGGAACTCTCCACCCAGAACGCTGAGGAAGTTCAATCATTGAGTATATTTGAAGCAGAGTTTTCTGATTATCAATAACCCAATGGGTTATGGGGGTCAAAGGCATCGAAGTGTCTAATCAGCCATCAGCACATCAAAGGGTGGAACAACTCACTGGACTGAAAGGCCTGCTCCAGTTCCGATATTCTGAGAGAAACTTACTGACGTTCATCTAAAACTTTTAAATACTGACCTTACGAGAGCCTCCTTCAGTCGGGCATTCTGTTCCTCCAGCTGTTTGACATGGTAACTTGAGGCAGCTCCATCAGTCCCTGGAAACACCAAATTACTCATCAATAACTGTGTGACAAAGCTCCCCCAACCCTAGCAAATTCCATACAGAAACCCTTAATACTGACTCTCCAACAGTGCAACACTCCCTTATAGTCACAGAGTCACATGTCTGATACAGCATAGAAAAGGCCCTTCGATCCATCAATTCTATACTGACAATAACTACCACTGAAGTCACACTAATCCCAACTTCCAGCACATAGAACATTACAGCGCAGAACAGGCCCTTCGGCCCACGATGTTGCGCCGACCAATTAAAAAGCAATGACCCTCTAACCTATACCAATCCCTTTCCATCCATAAACCTATCCACGGATCTCTTAAACACCCCCAAACTAGGCGCATTTACAACTGCAGCAGGCAGGGCATTCCAATCCCTCACCACCGTCTGGGTAAAGAACCTACCCCTGACATCCGTCCTATAACTACCACCCCTTAATTTAAAGCCATGCCCCCTCGTGCTAGCTTTCTCCATCCGAGGAAAAAGGCTATCGCTATCCACCCTATCTAAACCTCTAATCATCTTATATGTTTCAATAAGGTCCCTCTTAGCCGCCTTCTTTCTAACAAAAACAACCTCAAATCCCTCAGTCTCTCCTCATAGGACCTTCCCTCCATACCAGGCAACATCCTGGTAAACCTCCTCTGCACCCTCTCCAATGCCTCCACATCCTTCCTATAATGTGGGGACCAGAACTGCACACAATAATCCAAGTGCGGCCGCACCAGAGTTTTGTACAGTTGCAACATGACGCTGCGACTCCTAAATTCAATCCCCCTACCAATAAACGCCAAGACACCGTATGCCTTCCTAACAACCTTATCGACTTGATTCCCAACTTTCAGGGATCTATGTACACATATACACCTAGATCCTTCTGTTCATCAACACTATTCAGAGTCCTACCGTTAGCCCTATACTCTACACATCTGTTATTCCTGCCAAAGTGAATTACCTCACACTTTTCCACATTAAACTCCATCCGCCACCTCTCAGCCCAGCTCTGCAACTAGTCCAAGTCTCTCTGTAAACTATGACACCCTTCCTCACTATCTACCACTCCTCCGACTTTGGTGTCATCAGCAAATTTACTGATCCACCCAACTATACCCTCATCCAGATCATTAATAAAAATTACAAACAGCAGTGGCCCCAAAACAGATCCCTGAGGCACACCACTTGTAACCGAACTCCATGACGAATACTTTCCATCAACCACCACCCTCTGTCTCCTATCTGCTAGCCAATTCCTGATCCAATTAACTAAATCACCCTCAATCCCATACATCTGCATTTTCTGCAGAAGCCTTCCATGGTGAACCTTATCAAACGCCTTACTAAAGTCCATATATACCACGTCAACTGCTTTACCCCCATCCACCTCTTTGGTCACTTTCTCAAAAAACTCAATAAGGTTAGTAAGGCACGACCTACCCTTCACAAAACCGTGCTGACTATCTCCAATTAATTCATTACTCTCTAAATAACTATAAATCCTATCCCTAATAATTTTTTCTAAAACTTTGCCCAGCACTTCTCCCATATTGTTGAACGCTATGATGTTTCGAGTGCACATCCAAATACTTTTTGAAGGTTCTAATGTTTCCTTCCCAGGCAGTGCATTCCAGATCCCCAACACCTTCTTGGTGAAAAAGTATTTTCTCAAATCCCCAGCCCCTTACCCGAAAGCTATGCCTCTCGTGATTGGCTCATCAACCAAGGGGAATAAAGGGCTTCTTGTGGAAGTAAAAACAAGGCAGCAGATTAAATGGCTGTAAATTGGGAGAGGGGAGTGTGCAGAGGGACCTGGGTGTCCTTGTGCACCAGTCACTGAACATAGAACATTACAGCGCAGAACAGGCCCTTCAGCCCACGATGTTGCGCCGACCAATTAAAAAGCAATGACCCTCTAGCCTAAACCAATCCCTTTCCATCCATAAACCTATCCACGGATTTCTTGAACACCCCCAAACTAGGCGCATTTACAACTGCAACAGGTGACAGCAGACATGTGTCTATGCAGATAAATGTTGCGAATGTATCTGCCTCAACCACCTCGCTTGGCAGTGCATTCCAGGCCCCCATCACCCTCTGCTCACTGCTACACAGCCTTTCTCTCCTTTTGAATTTGTGCCCCTTCTGACTGTCATTTCTACCCTGGGAAAAAGCTTCCAAATGTTAATCTTATCTGTACTTGTTTCAGTGTGAGAAGTGTAACAAATAAGGCAGATGAACTTAGAGCTGGGATTAGTACTAGGAACTATGATGTTGTTGCCATTATAGAGACTTGGTTAAGGGAAGGACAGGATTGGCAGCTTAACATTTCAGGCGGGATAGAGGGGGATGGAAAAGGGATGGGGGAGTTGCATACTGGTTAAGGAGAACATCACAGCTGTACTCCGAGAGGACACCTCAGAGGGCTCATACAGTGAGCCAATATGGAATAGGAAAGGTGCAGTCACAATGATGGGGGTTTATTATAGGCTACCCAACAGCTAGCAGGGGATAGAGGAACAGATATGTAGGCAGATTTTAGAAAGGTGTAAAAGTAACAGGGTTGTTGTGGTGGGAGATTTTAACTTCCCCTGTATTTCCTGGGACTCACTTAGTGCTAGGGGCATGGATGGGGCAGAGTTTGGAAGGAGCATCCAGGAAGGCTTCTTGAAACAGTATGTAGATAGTCCAACTAGGAAAGGAGCCAATCGGACCTGGTATTGGGGAATGAGCCTGGCCAGGTGGTCAATGTTTCAGTAGGGGAGCAGTTCAGGAACAGCAATCACAATTCAGTAAGCTTTAAGGTACTGATGGATAAAGATAAGTGTTGTCCTCAAGTGAAGGTGCTGAATTGGGGGAAGGCTAATTACAACAATATCAGACAGGAACTGAAGAATGGAGATGGGGGGCAGATGTTTGAGGGCAAATCAACATCTGGCCTGTGGGAGGCTTTCAAGTGTAAGTTGATAGGGATTCAGGACTGGCACATTCCTGTCAGGATGAAGGATAAGTATGCCGAGTTTGGGGAACATTGGATAACGAGAGATATTGTGAGCCTACTCAAAGAGAAAAAGGAAGCATTTGTCAAAGCTAGGAGGCTGGGAACACAGGAAGCAAGTGTGAAATACAAAGAAAGTAGAAAGAAACTTAAACAAGGAGTAAGGAGGGTGAAAAGGGGCCATGGAAAAGCATTGGCAGCAGGATTAAGGAAAATCCCAAGGCTTTTTATACAAATATAAAGAGTAAGAGGGCAGCCAGGGTGGGGATTGGCCCACTCAAGGGCAAGGGAGGGAATCTATGGGTGGAGCCAGAGGAAATGGGTGAGGTATTAAATGAGTATTTTGTGTCAGTATTCACCAAAGAGAAGGATTTGGTGGATGATGGGTCTGGGAAAGGGTGTGTAGATAGTTTGAGTCATGTTGAGATCAAAAAGGAGGTGGTATTGGGGTTCTTGAGAAACATTAAGGTTGACAAGTCTCCAGGGCCTGATGGGATATACCCCAGAATACTGAGAGAGGAAATTGCTGGGGCCTTGAGAGAAATCTCTGTATCCTCACTGGCTACAGGGGAGGTACCACAGTGAGAAATATCACAACACCAGGTTAAAATCCAATAGGTTTACTTGGTAGCAAAAGCCATTAGCTTTCTAAGTGCTGCTTCTTCATCAGGTAGTGGGTTTCAGTTCAAAAAAAGGAGTATATAAAGACACAAACTCTGCATTACAAAATAACCTGATGTTGTGAGCCTTCTTACTGTGATCATCCCAGTCCAATGCCGGCAACTCCACTACAGGGGAGGTCCCAGAAGATTGGAGAATAGACAATGTTATTCCTTTGTTTAAGAAGGGTAGCAAGAATAATCCAGGTAATTACAGCCTTACATCAGTGATAGGGAAATTATTGGAGAGGATTCTTAGCGACAGGATTTATACCCACTTGGAAATAAGTGGACGTATTAGTGAGAGGCAACATGGTTTTGAGAAGGGAGGTCGTGTCTCACAAACTTGATCGGCTTTTTCAAGGAAGTGATGAAGATGAGGGGGCATAGCTTTAAATTAAGGGGTGGTAGTTATAGGACGGATGTCAGAGGTAGGTTCTTTACTCAGAGGGTGGTGAGGGATTGGAATGCCCTGCCTGCTGCAGTTGTAAATGCGCCTAGTTTGGGGGCGTTTAAGAGATCCGTGGATAGGTTTATGGATGGAAAGGGTTTCGTTTACGTTAGAGGGTCATTGTTTTTGAACTGGTCGGCGCAACATCGTGGGTGGAAGGGCCTGTTCTGCGCTGTAATGTTCTATGATTGATGAGGGTAGGGCAGTGGATGTTGTCGACATGGATTTCAGTAAGGCCTTTGACAAGGTCCCTCATGACAGACTGTGCAGAAGGTGAAATCGATCGGGATCAGAGGTGAGCTGGCAAGGTGGATACAAAACTGGCTCGGTCACAGAGACAGAGGGTAGCAGTGGAAGGGTGTGTTTCTGAATGGAGGGCTGTGACAAATGGTGTTCCTCAGGGATCAGTGCTGGGATTGTGGAGTTGGACACTTTAGGAACTTTCAAGTTGGATTGGATAGGTACATGGAGCACATCAGAATGATAGGGAGTGGGATAGCTTGATCTTGATTTCGGACAAAGCTCGGGTGTTTCTAATGTGTCGGTGTGGACACAATGAGTTGAAGGGCTTCTTCTGCGCTTATATACGGTCTCCAAGGCTCAATAAACCTGAGGGGTTCCACGTGGGACCGTGCTTAATTACCGGGGTTCCACGCGGGACCGTGCTTAATTACCGGGGTTCCACGCGGGACCGTGCTTAATTACTGGGGTTCCACGCAGGACCGTGCTTAATTACCGGGGTTCCACGCAGGACCGTGCTTAATTACTGGGGTTCCACGCGGGACCGTGCTTAATTACCGGGGTTCCACGCAGGACCGTGCTTAATTACTGGGGTTCCACGCAGGACCGTGCTTAATTACCGGGGTTCCACGCAGGACCGTGCTTAATTACTGGGGTTCCACGCAGGACCGTGCTTAATTACTGGGGTTCCACGCGGGACCGTGCTTAATTACTGGGGTTCCACGTGGGACCGTGCTTAATTACCGGGGTTCCACACAGGACCGTGCTTAATTACCGGGGTTCCACGCGGGACCGTGCTTAATTACTGGGGTTCCACGCGGGACCGTGCTTAATTACTGGGGTTCCACGCGGGACCGTGCTTAATTACTGGGGTTCCACGCAGGACCGTGCTTAATTACCGGGGTTCCACGCAGGACCGTGCTTAATTACCGGGGTTCCACGCAGGACCGTGCTTAATTACCGGGGTTCCACGCAGGACCGTGCTTAATTACCGGGGTTCCACGCGGGACTGTGCTTAATTACCGGGGTTCCACGCGGGACCGTGCTTAATTACCGGGGTTCCACGCGGGACCGCGCTTAATTACCGGGGTTCCACGCGGGACCGTGCTTAATTACTGGGGTTCCACGCAGGACCGTGCTTAATTACCGGGGTTCCACGCGGGACCGTGCTTAATTACCGGGGTTCCACGCGGGACCGTGCTTAATTACTGGGGTTCCACGCGGGACCGTGCTTAATTACTGGGGTTCCACGCGGGACCGTGCTTAATTACTGGGGTTCCACGCGGGACCGTGCTTAATTACCGGGGTTCCACGCAGGACCGTGCTTAATTACCGGGGTTCCACGCAGGACCGTGCTTAATTACCGGGGTTCCACGCGGGACCGCGCTTAATTACCGGGGTTCCACGCGGGACCGTGCTTAATTACCGGGGTTCCACGCGGGACCGCGCTTAATTACCGGGGTTCCACGCGGGACCGTGCTTAATTACCGGGGTTCCATGTGGGAGGATAGCAAATGTTGTCCCCTTGTTCGAGAAGGGGAGTAGAGACCATCCTGGGAATTATAGACCAGTGAGCCTTACTTCTGTTGTGGGTAAAGTTTTGGAAAGGATTATAAGGGATAGGATTTATAATCATCTAGAGGGAAATAAATTGATTAGGGATAGTCAACACGGTTTTGTGAAGGGTAGGTCGTGCCTCACAAACCTTATCGAGTTTTTTGAAAAACATAGAACATAGAACATAGAACATTACAGCGCGGAACAGGCCCTTCGGCCCACAATGTTGCGCCGAGCAGTCTTATTTTTAAAAAAAAACATTGACCCACTAATCTAAACCAATCCCTTTTCGTCCATAAACCTATCCACAGATCTCTTAAACGCCCCCAAACTAGGCGCATTTACAACTGCAGCAGGCAGGGCATTCCAGTCCTTCACCACCCTCTGGGTAAAGAACCTGCCCCTGACATCCGTCCTATAACTACCCCCCCTTAATTTAAAGCCATGCCCCCTCGTGCTAGCTTTCTCCATCCGAGGAAAAAGGCTATCACTATCCACCCTATCTAAACCTCTAATCATCTTATATGTTTCTATAAGATCCCCTCTTAGCCGCCTTCTTTCCAGTGAAAACAACCCCAAATCCCTCAGCCTCTCCTCATAGGATCTCCCCTCCATACCAGGCAACATCCTGGTAAACCTCCTCTGCACCCTCTCCAAAGCCTCCACATCCTTCCTGTAATGTGGGGACCAGAACTGCACACAGTACTCCAAGTGCGGCCGCACCAGAGTTGTGTACAGTTGCAACATGACGCTGCGACTCCTAAATTCAATCCCCCTACCAATAAACGCCAAGACGCCGTACGCCTTCTTAACAACCTTATCTACTTGATTCCCAACTTTCAGGGATCTATGTACACATACACCTAGATCCCTCTGCTCCTCCACTCTATTCAAAGTCCTCCCGTTAGCCCTATACTCAACACATCTGTTATTCCTACCGAAATGGATTACCTCACACTTCTCCGCATTAAACTCCATCCGCCACCTCGCGGCCCAGCTCTGCAACCTGTCCAAGTCACCCTGCAAACTTCGACACCCTTCCTCACAATCTACCACACCTCCGACTTTGGTGTCATCAGCAAACTTACTAATCCACCCAACTATACCCTCATCCAGATCATTAATAAAAATTACAAACAGCAGTGGCCCCAAAACAGACCCCTGAGGCACACCACTCGTAACCGAACTCCATGATGAATAATTACCATCAACCACCACCCTCTGTCTCCTATCTGCTAACCAATTCCTGATCCAAGTACCTAAATTACCACCAATCCCATACATCTGCATTTTCTGCAGAAGCCTACCATGGTGAACCTTATCAAACGCCTTACTAAAATCCATATATACCACGTCTACTGCCTTACCCCCATCCACCTCTTTGGTCACCTTCTCAAAGAACTCAATAAGGTTAGTAAGGCACGACCTTCCCGCTACAAAAAAAGGTGACCAAAGAGGTGGATAAGGGTAAGGCAGTTGACGTGGTGTATATGGATTTTAGCAAAGCGTTTGATAAGGTTCCCCATGGTAGGCTATTGCAGAAAATGCAGATGTATGGGATTGAGGGTGATTTAGCAGTTTGGATCAGGAATTGGCGAGCTGATAGAAGACAAAGGGTGGTGGTTGATGGGAAATATTCAACCTAGAGTTCAGTTACAAGTGGTGTACCTCAAGGATCTGTTTTGGGGCCACTGCTGTTTGTCATTTTTATAAATGACCTAGATGAGGGTGTAGAAGGGTGGATTAGTAAATTTGCTGATGACACCAAAGTTGGAGGAGTTGTAGACAGTGAGGACGGATGTTACAGTTTGCAGAGGGACATAGATAAGCTGCAGAGCTGGGCTGAGAGGTGGCAGATGGAGTTTAATACGGAAAAGTGTGAGGTGATTCACTTTGGTAAGAGTAACAGGATTACAGAATATAGGGCTAATGGAAGGACTCTTAGTAGTGTTGACAAGCAGAGAGATCACGGGGTACATGTGCATAGCTCCCTGAAAGTTGGCACCCAGGTTGATAAGGTTGTTAAGAAGGCGTACGGTGTGTTAGCTTTTATTGGTAGAGGGATTGAATTTCAGAGCCGTGAGGTCATGTTACAACTGTACAAAACTCTGGTGCGGCCGCACTTGGAGTATTGCGTACAGTTCTGGTCGCCACATTATAAGAAAGATGTGGAGGCATTGGAAAGGGTGCAGAGGAGGTTTACCAGGATGTTGCCTGGTATGGTGGGAAGGTCGTATGAGGAAAGGCTGAGGGACTTGAGGTTATTTTCATTGGAGAGAAGAAGGTTACGAGGTGACCTGATTGAGGCATACAAGATGATCAAAGGATTGGATAGGGTGGACAGTGAGAGCCTTTTACCTCGGATGGTGATGGCTAACACAAGGGGACATAGCTTTAAATTGAGGGGTGGTAATTATAGGATGGATGTCAGAGGTAGGTTCTTTACTCAGAGGGTAGTAAGGGCGTGGAATGCCCTGCCTGCAGCAGTTGTGGACTCGCCAACTTTCAGGGCGTTCAAATGGTCAGTGGATAGGCATATGGATAACATTGGAATAGTTTAGGTTAGAGGGTCATTAGATTGGTTCCACTGGTCGGCGCAACATCGAGGGCCTAAGGGCCTGTACTGAACTGTAATGTTCTATGTTTTGACACTACAGATGTGTGCTGTGACACAGAATACTTCCCGTCCTCACTGCTGACCACAATACCATCTGCAAACTTGCTGAGCATCCGCTGATCAGAGCTCCATAGATCAGTACAGCACAGGGACAGGCCCTTTGGCCCACAATGCTGTGCCAAACATGACGTCAATCTCTCTTTATTTGTGTGTGTAGTAAGGAATGAGTTAATGAACTTTGTAATACATGAGAAAATGAGAAGAAATATCCAGTAATCTATATGCAGCCTGTTTTCATATAAATTACATTTCAGATAAATGTAACTTTGTTTTCGTGTGCCCAAACAGGGAGACAGCAGCTGCTCTTACGATTATACACAAGTTTATGATAAGCCTGCTTAGAAATGTAGTTGACCCAGCTTGTAGTTATGTTGTGTCTTTAATTTTGTGGACTTTTGTCTAATATAGAAAAGCCTGCATGTCCTAAATATATTGTATATATATATTCATTATATACTGCTTATGTGTCATGTACTACCATATTTTACATATACATATTTTATACAACTTGAGCACAGATTGTTATACCGACCCGTTAAGTTTAATTTGTCAGCCTGTATGTTCGCTAAGGGCTAATCACACACGTCAATTGCGGCCTTGAGATAACCATGAAGAAATGCCGAGGCAACCATGTTACCATGATGGAGGACAACCCACAGCCTGGGAACCTGCTGAGACTGAGATGTGTACGTGACTGGGGGGGGGGGGGGGGGGGGGGGGGGGGGGGGTTAAATATGTGCTCTTAACTTGTGTCCGGAGAGATGCCTGGGAACCGCTGTTAGAACATAGAACATAGAACACTACAGCACAAACAGGCCCTTCGGCCCACGAGTTGCGCCGATCACATCATCACCTGCCAACCTACAGACCTATCTATAACCCCCAATCCCATTAAACCCCATATACTCATCCAGAAGTCTTTTAAAAGACCCCAGCGAGTTCGCCTCCACCACCACTGATGGCAGCCGATTCCATTCACTCACCACCCTCTGAGTGAAAAACTTACCCCTAACATCACTTCTGTACTTTCCCCCTCGCACCTTAAATCTGTGTCCTCTCGTAGTGACCATTTCAACCCGGGGAAATAGCCTCTGAGAATCCACCCTATCTATTCCTCTCAACATTTTATAAACCTCTATCAGGTCGCCTCTCAACCTTCGTCTCTCCAGGGAGAAGAGTCCCAGCTCCCTCAACCTATCTTCATAATGCATGCCTCCCAGTTCAGGCAACATCCTTGTAAATCTCCTCTGTACCCTTTCAATAGCTTCTACGTCTTTCCTATAGTGAGGCGACCAGAACTGCGCACAGTACTCCAAATGAGGCCTGACAAGGGTCTTATAAAGTTGCAGCATTACCTCCCGACTCCTAAACTCAATCCCTCGATTAATGAAGGCCAGTACACCATACGCCTTCTTGACCACATCCTCCACCTGCGAGGCCGATTTAAGAGTCCTGTGGGCCCAGACCCCAAGATCCTTCTGCTCTTCAACACTACTAAGACTCCTGCCCTTGATAGTGTACTCGTTCATCCCATTGGTTCCGCCAAAATGGACGACTACTGCGTTTGATAAGGTTCACCATGGTAGGCTTCTGCAGAAAATGCAGATGTATGGGATTGGGGGTAATCTAGGTACTTGGATCAGGAATTGGCTGGCAGATAGGAGACAGAGGGTGGTGGTTGATGGTGAATATTCGTCATGGAGTTCAGTTACGAGTGGTGTGCCTCAGGGGTCTGTTTTGGGGCCACTGCTGTTTGTAATTTTTATTAGTGATCTGGATCAGGGTATAGTTGGGTGGATTAGTAAGTTTGCTGAAGACACCAAAGTCAGTGGTGTGGTAGATTGTGAGGAAGGGTGTCATAGTTTGCAGGGTGACTTAGACAGGTTGCAGAGCTGGGCCAAGAGGTGGCGGATGGAGTTTAATGCAGAGAGGTGTAAGGTAATTCATTTCGGTAGGAGTAACAGATGTGTTGAGTATAGGGCTAACGGGAGGACTTTGAATAGTGTGGATGAACAGAGGGATCTAGGTGTATGTGTACATAGATCCCTGAAAGTTGGGAATCAAGTAGATAAGGTTGTTAAGAAGGCATACGGTGTCTTGGCGTTTATTGGTAGGGGGATTGAATTTAGGAGTCGCAGCGTCATGTTGCAACTGTACACAACTCTGGTGCGGCCACACTTGGAGTATTGTGTGCAGTTCTGGTCCCCGCATTACAGGAAGGATGTGGAGGCTTTGGAGAGGGTGCAGAGGAGGTTTACCAGGATGTTGCCTGGTATGGAGGGGAGGTCCTATGAGGAGAGATTGAGGGATTTGGGGTTGTTTTCGCTAGAAAGAAGGCGGCTAAGAGGGGATCTTATTGAAACATATAAGATGATTAGAGGTTTAGATAGGGTGGACAGTGATAGCCTTTTTCCTCGGATGGAGAAAGCTAGCACGAGGGGGCATGGCTTTAAATTAAGGGGGGGTAGTTATAGGACGGATGTCAGGGGTAGGTTCTTTACCCAGAGGGTGGTGAGGGATTGGAATGCCCTGCCTGCTGCGGTTGTAAATGCACCTAGTTTGGGGGCGTTTAAGAGATCTGTGGATAGGTTTATGGACGAAAAGGGATTGGTTTAGATTAGTGGGTCAGTGTTTTTTTTAAAAAAAACTGGTCGGCGCAACATCGTGGGCCGAAGGGCCTGTTCTGCGCTGTAATGTTCTATGTTCTATGTACGCATTTATCCGCGTTGAAGTCCATCTGCCACTTCTCCGCCCAGTCCTGCATCCTATTTATGTCCTGCTGCAACTTTTGACATCCCTCCAGACCATCCACAACACCATCGACCTTCGTGTCATCAACGAACTTACTTACCCATCCCTCCACTTCCTCATCCAGGTCATTTATGAAAATGACAAACAGCAAGGGTCCTAGAACAGATCCCTGGGGCACTCCACTGGTGACTGACCTCCATGCCGAAAAAGACCCATCCACAACCACTCTCTGCCTTCTGCAGGCAAGCCAGTTCTGGATCCACAAGGCCAAAGCCCCTTGGATCCCATGCCCTCTCACCTTCTCAAGAAGTCTTGCATGGGGGACCTTATCAAACGCCTTGCTGAAGTCCATGTACACCACGTCCACGGCACTTCCTTCGTCAATGTGTTCAGTCACATTATCGAAGAACTCAACTAGGCTCGTAAAGCACGACCTGCCCTTGACAAATCCATGCTGACTATTCCTGATCATGTCCAACCTCTCCAAATGCTCGTAAATCTTGTCCCTCAGAAGCCTCTCCATCAGCTTACCAACCACTGAGGTCAGACTCACCGGTCGGTAATTTCCCGGGCTATCTCTGTTCCCTTTCTTGAAAATAGGAACTACATCCGCAATCCTCCAATCTTCCGGAACCTCTCCCGTCTCCATTGACGACGCAAAGATCATCACCAGGGGCTCTGCAATCACTTCCCTCACCTCCCACAGTATCCTGGGGTACATCCCATCTGGTCCCGGCGACTTATCTATCTTGATAGAATTCAGAAGTTCTAATACATCCTCCTCCTTAATATCCACAAACTCAATCTTTTCCATCTGATGCAAATCCGTAGCAAAATCTCCCAGATCAGTTTCCACTGTGAATACGGAGGCAAAGTACTCATTAAGCACCTCTGCCATTTCTTCTGGTTCCACACAGACCTTTCCCTCTTCACCTTTTATAGGTCCTATCCCTTCTCTTCTCATCCTTTTACCTTTCACATATTTATAGAAGGCCTTGGGATTCTCCTTAATCTTACCCGCCAAGGTCTTCTCATGACCCCTTCTGGCTCTCCTAATTTCCCTTTTAAGCTCCTTTCTACAGTCCTTATACTCCTCAAGATCCCTAACATCTCCTAGTTCCCTGAACCTTTTATACACCTTCCTTTTCCTCCTGACTAGGTTCACCACAGCCTTCGTGCACCACAGTTCCCGTGACCTACCAAAACCTCCTTGTCTCATCAGAACGTCGTCATGCAGAGCTCCAGACAAACATTCCTTGAATATCCGCCACCTTCCTTCGGTACTTTTCCCTAAGAACGCCTCCTTCCAGTTTATTTGTCCAAGTAACTTCCTGACTTCTTCGTATTTCCCCTTACTCCAGACAAACACCTTCCTAGCCTGCCTGATCCTATCTCGTTCCAATGCAATTGTGAAGGAGATAGAATTATGGTCACCATTCCCAAGATGCTCTCCTACCGAGAGATCCATCACCTGCCCTGGTTCATTCGCCAGTACCAGGTCAAGTACAGCCTCTCCCCTCGTAGGCTTGTCCACATACTGTGTCAGGAAACCTTCCTGAACACACCTAACAAACTCCTCCCCATCCAAACCCCTTACCCTAGGGATATTCCAGTCGATGTTTGGGAAATTGAAGTCTCCCATCACGACAACTCTGTTATTAATACATCTCTCCAGAATCTGTTTCCCTATCTGCACCTCAACTTCCCTGTCACTATTGGGCGGCCTATAGAATACACCCAGCAAAGTTTTCGACCCTTTACTGTTCCTAACTTCCATCCACAGAGACTCTGTAGATAGTCCCTCCACGGCATCCTCTTTCTCTGCAGCCATGACACTGTCCCTGATCAACAGTGCCACTCCACCACCTCTTCTGCCCCCCTCCCTGTCCTTCCTGAAGCATCTGAATCCTGGCACCTGAAGTACCCAGTCCTGTCCCTGAGACATCCAAGTCTCCGTAATGGCCACCACATCACATTCCCAAGCAGCAATCCACGCCCTAAGCTCATCTACCTTATTCACTACACTCCTGGCGTTAAAATATATACACTTCAGCCCCTCAGTCTGGGCATTTCCCTTCTCCACCCCCTGTCTAACCTCCCTCCCATACTGCCTGCAGTCCTCCCCTACCTGGGAGCTAACCTCCTCCGTCCCAGTTTCCCCATCACAATTCCCTCCCCCCATCCTTTCTAGTTTAAAGTCCCCCCGGTAGCCTTAGCCAGTCTTCCCGCCAAGATATTAGTCCCCCTGGGATTGAAGTGCCACCCGTCTTTACTGTACAGGTCACACCTGCCCCTAAAGAGGTCCCAATGATCTAGGAACCGAAATCCCTGCCCTCTGCACCAGTCCCTCAGCCACACATTCACCCTCCACCTCATTCCATTTCTTCCCTCATTCTCCTGTGGCACAGGCAGCAATCCTGAGATTACTACCTTCGCATTCCTCTTCCTCAGCTGCCTACCCAGTTCCCTATAGTCCCTTTTCACGACTGCCTCCCTCTTAGGTGCCAGGTGTATCTCCCAAAAGCTTTTGAATAAACTGCTGTACTTTGACTCACAATTAGTCTGAGAGGTATCTTTATCTACAACAATGTGCTTATCTAAAAGCACCTTAAATGTCCCTATCATATCTGCCTCGTTTGGCAGTGCATTCCAGATACCTATCACTGTGTAAAAAACCTGCCCCTTCCATCTCCTTTGATCTTTCCCCCTCACACCATGCCCACTAGTATTAGGCATTTCAACTCCAGGAAAAATCTCCAGACTGTCTCTGCCTCAATCTTATAGACTTCTATCTCCCCTCAGCTTCTGCCTCTCCAGAGAAAGCAAGCCTAGTTTATTCAGCCTCTCCTTATAGCTCATTGCCTCTATTCCAGACAGCATCCTGGTAAATTTCTTCTACATCCTCTCCAAAGCCTCCACATCCTTCCTGTAACATGACCAGGATTGAACTCAATACTCCAAGTGCAGCCTGACCAAAGTTTTATAAAGCTGCAACACGACATCCTGACTCCTGTACTCCACCAGTGATGCTGCACTCCCTCAGAATCACTCTGGGGATTGAGGGGACAATCAGTGATTAACCCAGGGACGTGACCTTACCACCCTTTCACACTGACCCAAAATGCCACTGTACCAATTTTTACCTTTCTCTTCAATCTCATGTTTCAGGATCTCGAGGTCCATTGTCAGCTCATCCACTTTCTCCTTCAAACTGTCCACTTCCTGCTGGAGAGATTCCGCTCGTTCCTCTGCCATCTCTTTGTCAAGAGTCGCCATCTCAATGGCGTCAGCTGTATCAGCCATCTCCTCCATGTAATGGTCCCTGGCTTCCAGAGCATCCTTCGCTTCCTGAAGAGGCGGGGGGAAGATAGCAAATCACGGTCCCATCAGCCAAACACGGTCACACCAGCCAGCTGGAACCCCGGTAATTAAACACAGTCCAACATGGAACCCTGGTATTTAAACACAGTCCCACCAGGAAACCCAGTAATTAAACACAGTCCAGCATGGAACCCCGGTAATTAAACACAGTCCCACCAGGAAACCCAGTAATTAAACACAGTCCAGCATGGAACCCCAGTAATTAAACACAGTCCCACCAGGAAACCCAGTAATTAAACACAGTCCAGCATGGAACCCCAGTAATTAAACACAGTCCCACCAGGAAACCCAGTAATTAAACACAGTCCCACCAGGAAACCCAGTAATTAAACACAGTCCCACCTGGAACCCCGGTAATTAAACACAGTCCCACCTGGAACCCCGGTAATTAAACACAATCCCACCAGGAAACCCGGTAATTAAACACAGTCCCACCAGGAAACCTGGTAATTAAACACAGTCCCACCAGGAAACCCGGTAATTAAACACAGTCCCACCTGGAACCCCGGTAATTAAACACAATCCCACCTGGAACCCCGGTAATTAAACACAGTCCCACCTGGAACCCCAGTAATTAAACACAATCCCACCAGGAAACCCGGTAATTAAACACAGTCCAGCATGGAACCCCAGTAATTAAACACAGTCCCACCAGGAAACCCAGTAATTACACACAGTCCCACCAGGAAACCCAGTAATTAAACACAGTCCAGCATGGAACCCCGGTAATTAAACACAGTCCAGCATGGAACCCCGGTAATTAAACACAGTCCAGCATGGAACCCCGGTAATTAAACACAGTCCCACCAGGAAACCCGGTAATTAAACACAGTCCAGCATGGAAACCCGGTAATTAAACACAGTCCAGCATGGAAACCCGGTAATTAAACACAGTCCAGCATGGAAACCCAGTAATTAAACACAGTCCAGCATGGAAACCCAGTAATTAAACACAGTCCCACCAGGAACCCCGGTAATTAAACACAGTCCAGCATGGAACCCCGGAAATTAAACACAGTCCAGCATGGAACCCCGGAAATTAAAAACAGTCCAGCATGGAACCCCGGTAATTAAACACAGTCCCACCAGGAAACCCAGTAATTAAACAGTCCAGCATGGAAACCCAGTCATTAAACACAGTCCCACCAGGAAACCCAGTAATTAAACACAGTCCAGCATGGAACCCCGGTAATTAAACACAGTCCAGCATGGAACCCCGGTAATTAAACACAGTCCAGCATGGAACCCCGGTAATTAAACAGAGTCCAGCATGGAACCCCGGTAATTAAACACAGTCCAGCATGGAACCCCGGTAATTAAACACAGTCCAGCATGAAACCCCGGAAATTAAACACAGTCCAGCATGGAACCCCGGTAATTAAACACAGTCCAGCATGGAAACCCAGTAATTAAACACAGTCCAGCATGGAAACCCAGTAATTAAACACAGTCCCACCAGGAAACCCAGTAATTAAACACAGTCCAGCATGGAACCCCGGTAATTAAACACAGTCCAGCATGGAACCCCGGTAATTAAACACAGTCCAGCATGGAAACCCAGTAATTAAACACAGTCCAGCATGGAAACCCAGTAATTAAACACAGTCCAGCATGGAAACCCAGTAATTAAACACAGTCCAGCATGGAAACCCAGTAATTAAACACAGTCCCACCAGGAAACCCAGTAATTAAACACAGTCCAGCATGGAACCCCGGTAATTAAACACAGTCCAGCATGAAACGCCGGAAATTAAACACAGTCCAGCATGGAACCCCGGTAATTAAACACAGTCCCACCAGGAAACCCAGTAATTAAACACAGTCCCACCAGGAAACCCAGTAATTAAACACAGTCCAGCATGGAAACCCAGTAATTAAACACAGTCCCACCAGGAAACCCAGTAATTAAACACAGTCCAGCATGGAACCCCGGTAATTAAACACAGTCCAGCATGGAACCCCGGTAATTAAACACAGTCCAGCATGGAACCCCGGTAATTAAACACAGTCCAGCATGGAACCCCGGTAATTAAACACAGTCCAGCATGGAACCCCGGTAATTAAACACAGTCCGGCATGGAAACCCAGTAATTCAACACAGTCCAGCATGGAACCCCGGTAATTAAACACAGTCCAGCATGGAAACCCAGTAATTAAACACAGTCCCACCTGGAACCCTGGCATTGAGAAACATAGAAAATAGGTACAGGAGCAGGTCAGTCAGCCCTCTGAGCCTGCTGCACCATTCTATATCATGGCTGATTATGCACTTTCAGTATCCCACTCCCGCTTTCTCTCCAGACCTCTTGATTTCTTTCGCCACAAGGACCACGTCCAGCTCCCTCTTGAACATATTTAACAAACTGAGCCCAACAGCTTTCTGTGGTAGAGAATTCCACAAGTTTACAACTCTCTGAGCGACGATGTTCTTCATTCTTAGACTGATCTCATTTCCCCAACATCGGGAACATTCTTCCTCCATCCAGCCTGTCCAATCCCATCAGATCCGCTCTCATTCCAGTCAGTACAAGCCCAGTCGATCCAGTTTCTCTCCATGGCTCAGTCCTGCCATTCCCGGAATCAGTCTGCTCAACCTTGGCTTCACTCCCTCAATTGCAGAAATATTCTACATAAGCTGCTCCCTCGATCCTGCTCCGCCATTCAATAAGACCATGGCTGATCTTTTCATGGACTCAGCTCCACTTACCCACCCACTCACCATAACCCTTAATTCCTTCATTGTTCAAAAATGTATCTATCCTTGCCTTAAAAACATTCAATGAGGGAGCCTCAACTGCTTCACTGGGCAGGGAATTCCACAGATTCACAACCCTTTGTGTGAAGAAGTTCCTCCTCAACTCAGTCCTAAATCTGCTTCCCCTTATTTTGAGGCTATCCCCCCTAGTTCTAGTTTCACCCACCAGTGGAAACAACTTCCCTGCTTCTATCTTATCGATTCCCTTCATAATCTTATATGTTTCTATAACATTTCCCCTCATTCTTCTGAATTCCAATGAGTATATCCCCAGTCTACTCAGTCTCTCCTCATAATCCAACCCTCTCAACTCCAGAATCAACCTAGTGAATCTCCTCTGCACCCCCTCCAGTGCCAGTATATCCTTTCTCAAGTAAGGAGACCAAAACTGTACACAGTAACTCCAGGTGTGGCCTCACCAGCACCTTATACAGCTGCAATATAACCTCACTGTTTTTAAACTCCATCCCTCTCGCAATGAAGGATAAAATTCCATTTACCTTCTTCATTACCTGCTGTATCTGCAAACCAACTCCTTGTGATTCCTGCACAAGGACACCCAGGTCCCTCTGCACAGCAGCTTGCTGCAATCTTTTACCATTTAAATAATAGTCCATTTGGCTGTTATTCCTACCAAAATGGATGACCTCACATTGACTTGTAGACTTCTATCAGGCCTCCCCTCAACCTCCGTCACTCCACTGAGAACAAACCAAGTTTAGAACATAGAACACTACAGCACAAACAGGCCCTTCGGCCCACGAGTTGCGCCGATCACATCAACACCTACCAATCGATAGACCTATCTACTGACCTATAGACAATATTACAGTTGATAAGGAGGATGTGCTGGATATTGTTGAGGGATTGAAGATAGATAAATCCCCTGGTCCGGATGGGATTTACCCTAGGATTCTCTGGGAGGCAAGAGAAGTGATTGCAAAGCCTCTGGCTCTGATCTTCAGGTCGTCGTTGGTCTCTGGTATAGTACCGGAAGATTGGAGGTTAGCGAATATTGTCCCATTGTTTAAGAAGGGGAACAGAGACTTCCCCGGGAATTATAGACCGGTGAGTCTTACTTCTGTTGTGGGTAAGGTTTTAGAAAAAATTATTAGGGATAGGATTTATAGTTATTTGGAGAGTAATGAATTGATTGGAGATAGTCAGCATGATTTTGTGCAGGGTAGGTCGTGCCTTACTAACCTTATTGAGTTTTTTGAAAAAGTGACCAAAGAGGTGGATGGGGGTAAGGCAGTTGACGTGGTATATATGGATTTTAGTAAGGCGTTTGATAAGGTTAACCATGGTAGGCTTCTGCAGAAAATGCAGATGTATGGGATTGAGGGTAGTCTAGGAAATTGGATCAGGAATTGGCTAGCAGATAGGAGACAGAGGGTGGTGGTTGATGGTAAATATTCGTCATGGAGTTCGGTTACGAGTGGTGTGCCTCAGGGATCTGTTTTGGGGCCACTGCTGTTTGTAATTTTTATTAATGATCTGGATGAGGGTATAGTTGGGTGGATTAGTAAATTTGCTGATGACACCAAAGTCGGAGGTGTGATAGATAGTGAGGAAGGGTGTCATAGTCTGCAGGAAGACTTGGACAGGTTGCAGAGCTGGGCCGAGAGGTGGCGGATGGAGTTTAATGCGGAGAAGTGTGAGGTAATTCACTTTGGTAGGAATAACAGATGTGTTGAGTATAGGGCTAACGGGAGGACTTTGAATAGTGTGGATGAACAGAGGGATCTAGGTGTATGTGTACATAGATCCCTGAAAGTTGGGAATCAAGTAGATAAGGTTGTTAAGAAGGCGTACGGTGTCTTGGCGTTTATTGGTAGGGGGATTGAATTTAGGAGTCGCAGCGTCATGTTGCAACTGTACACTACTCTAGTGCGGCCGCACTTGGAGTACTGTGTGCAGTTCTGGTCCCCGCATTACAAGAAGGATGTGGAGGCTTTGGAGAGGGTGCAGAGGAGGTTTACCAGGATGTTGTCTGGTATGGAGGGGAGGTCCTATGAGGAGAGACTGAGGGATTTGGGGTTGTTTTCGCTAGAAAGAAGGCGGCTAAGAGGGGATCTTATTGAAACATATAAGATGATTAGAGGTTTAGATAGGGTGGACAGTGATAGCCTTTTTCCTCGGATGGAGAAAGCTAGCACGAGGGGGCATGGCTTTAAATTAAGGGGGGGTAGTTATAGGATGGATGTCAGGGGTAGGTTCTTTACCCAGAGGGTGGTGAGGGATTGGAATGCCCTGCCTGCTGCGGTTGTAAATGCGCCTAGTTTGGGGGCGTTTAAGAGATCCGTGGATAGGTTTATGGACGAAAAGGTTTAGGTTAGAGGGTCATTGTGTTTTTAACTGGTCGGCGCAACATCGTGGGCCGAAGGGCCTGTTCTGCGCTGTAATGTTCTATGTTCTATCTATAACCCCCAATCCCATTAAATCCCATATACTCATCCAGAAGTCTTTTAAAAGACCCCAGCGAGTTCGCCTCCACCACCACTGACGGCAGCCGATTCCATTCACTCACCACCCTCTGAGTGAAAAACTTACCCCTGACATCACTTCTGTACTTTCCTCCCCGCACCTTAAATCTGTGTCCTCGTGTAGCGACCATTTCAACCCGGGGAAATAGCCTCTGAGAATCCACCCTATCTATTCCTCTCAACATTTTATAAACTTCTATCAGGTCGCCTCTCAACCTTCGTCTCTCCAGGGAGAAGAGTCCCAGCTCCCTCAACCTATCTTCATAAGGCATGCCTCCCAGTCCAGGCAACATCCTTGTAAATCTCCTCTGTACCCTTTCAATAGCTTCTACATCTTTCCTATAGTGAGGCGACCAGAACTGCGCACAGTACTCTAAATGAGGCCTGACAAGGGTCTTATAAAGTTGCAGCATTACCTCCCGACTCCTAAACTCAATCCCTCGATTAATGAAGGCCAGTACACCATACGCCTTCTTGACCACATCCTCCACCTGCGAGGCCGATTTAAGAGTCCTGTGGACCCGGACCCCAAGATCCTTCTGCTCTTCAACACTACCAAGACTCCTGCCCTTGATAGTGTACTCCTTCATCCCGTTGGTTCTGCCAAAATGGACGGCTACGCATTTATCCGCGTTGAAGTCCATCTGCCACTTCTCCACCCAGTCCTGCATCCTATCTATGTCACGCTGCAACTTCTGACATCTCTCCAGACTATCCACAACACCACCGACCTTCGTGTCATCAGCGAACTTACTTACCCATCCCTCCACTTCCTCATCCAGGTCATTTATGAAAATGACAAACAGCAAGGGTCCTAGAACAGATCCCTGGGGCACTCCACTGGTAACTGACCTCCATGCAGAAAAAGACCCATCTACAACCACTCTCTGCCTTCTGCAGGCAAGCCAGTTCTGGATCCACAAGGCCAAAGGCCCTCGGATCCCATGCCCTCTCACCTTCTCAAGAAACCAAGTTTCTCCACCCTCGCCTCATAGCTCATGCCCTCCATACCAGGCAACATCCTGATAAATCTTTCTCCAAAGGCTCCACATCCTTCCATATATATAAACGATTTGGAGGAAAATGTAACTGGATTGATTAGTAAGTTTGCGGACGACACAAAGATTGGTGGATTTGTGGATAGCAATGAGGACCATCAGAGGATACAGCAGGATATAGATCAGTTGGAGACTTGGACGGAGAGATGGCAGATGGAGTTTAATCCAGACAAATGTGAGGTAATGTATTTTGGAAGGTCTAATACAGATAGGAAATATACAGTAAATGGCAGAACCCTTAAGAGTATTGAAAGGCAGAGGGATCTGGGTGTACAGGTACACAGGTCACTGAAAGTGGCAATGCAGATGGAGAAGGTAGTCAAGAAGGCATGGGTCGGTGCTGGGGCCTCAGCTATTTACCATTTATATAGATGATCTGGAGGAGGGAACCGAGTGTAGGGTGTTGAAATTTGCTGATGACACCAAGACTGGGGGAAAGGCAAATTGTGCGGAGGGTGTGGAGAGTCTACAGAAGGATCTCGATAGGCTGGGCGAATGGGCCAGGAAATGGCAAATGGAATTTAATGTTGGCAAGTGTGAGGTGGTCCACTTTGGTAGGAAGAATGGTAGGAAGGACTATTACTTACGTGGCAAAAAACTGCAGCAGGCGACGGTGCAGAGGGACCTCGGGGTCCTTGTGCATGAGTCGCAAAAACCCAGCTTGCAGGTGCAGCAGGTGGTCAGGAAGGCGAATGGGATGCTGGCCTTCATAGCGAGGGGGATTGAATATAAAAGTAGGGAGGTCTTGCTGCAGCTGTATAGGGCATTGGTGAGGCCGCAGCTGGAGTACTGTGCGCAGTTTTGGGCGCTGCACCTGCGCAAGGATATTTTGGCCTTGGAGGGAGTGCAGAGAAGGTTTACTAGGCTGATACCAGAGTTGAGGGGGTTGAGCTATGAGGAGAGGCTGAATAAACTAGGCTTCTACTCGTTAGAGTTTAGAAGAATGAGGGGAGATCTCATTGAGACGTATAAGATGATGAATGGGATGGACAGGATAGAGGTGGAGAGACTCTTCCCGCTCAAAAAAGACAGTAGGACTAGGGGGCACAGCCTCAAGATAAAGGGGAGGCGGTTTAGAACGGAGTTGAGGAGGAACTTCTTCACTCAAAGGGTGGTGAATCTCTGGAATTCTCTGCCCGTTGAAGTGGTGGAGGCTGCCTCGCTAAATATTTTTAAGAAGCTGGTTGATGGGTTCTTGATAAGAGAGGGGATTAAGGGTTATGGGGAGAGGGCGGGGAAGTGGAACTGAGCCACAACAGATCAGCCATGATCTTATTGAATGGCGGGGCAGGCTCGAAGGGCTAGATGGCCGACTCCTGCTCCTATTTCTTATGTTCTTATGCTTGCCTTCATCGGCCGGGGCACTGAGTTTAAAAATTGGCAAGTCATGTTGCAGCTTTATAGAACCTTAGTTAGGTTGCACTTGGAATATAATGTTCAATTCTGGTCACCACACTACCAGAAGGATGTGGAGGCTTTGGAGAGGGTACAGAAAAGATTTACCAGGATGTTGCCTGGTATGGAGGGCATTAGCTATGAGGAGAGGCTGGAGAAACTTGGTTTGTTCTCACTGGAACGATGGAGGTTGAGGGGAGACCTGATAGAAGTCTACAAGATTATGAGAGGCATGGACAGAGTGGATAGTCAGAAGCTTTTTCCCAGGGTGGAAGAGTCAATTACTGGGGGCACAGGTTTAAGGTGCGAGAGGATAGGTTTACATAAGAACTAGGAGCAGGAGTAGGCCATCTAGTCCTTCGAGCCTGCCCCGCCATTCAATAAGATCATGGCTGATCTGAAGTGGATTAGTTCCACTTTCCTGCTCTCTCCCCATAACCCTTAATTCTCTTGTCTGTCAAAAACCTATCTGTGACTTAAATATATTCAGCGAGGCAGCCTCCACCACTTCAATGGGCAGAGAATTCCAGAGATTCACCACCCTTTGAGTGAAGAAGTTCCTCCTCAACTCCGTTCTAAACTGCCCCTCCTTATCTTGAGGCTGTGCCCTCTAGTCCTGCTGTCCTTTCTAAGCGGGAAGAATCTCTCTACCTCTACCCTATCCATCCCCTTCATTATCTTATACGTCTCTATAAGATCCCCCCTCATCCTTCTAAACTCCAACGAGTACAGACCCAGTCTATTCAGTCTCTCTTCATAGTCCAACCCCCTCATCTCCGGTATCAGCCTGGTGAACCTCCTCTGCACTCCAAGGCCAATATATCCTTCCGCAAGTGCAGTGACCAAAACTGCACACAGTACTCCAGCTGTGGCCTCACCAGTACCCTGTACAGTTGCAGCAAGACCTCCCTACTTTTATATTCAATCCCCCTCGCTATAAAGGCCAACATCCCATTCGCCTTCTTGACCACCTGCTGCACCTGCAGACTGGGTTTTTGCGACTCGTGCACAAGGACCCCCAGGTCCCTCTGCACCGTAGCATGCTTCAGCATTTCACCTTTTAAATAATAATCCCTCCCACTATTATTCCTGCCAAAGTGGATAACCTCACATTTGCTAACATTATACTCCATCTGCCAGGTCCTCGCCCACTCGCTCAGCCTATCCAGATCCCTCTGTAGACTTTCCACACCCTCCGCACAATTTGCTTTCCCACTCATCTTCGTGTCATCAGCAAATTTCATCACCCTACACTCAGCCCCCTCCTCCAGATCATCTATATAAATGGTAAATAGCTGAGGCCCCAGTACCGATCCCTGCGGCACTCCACTAGTTACCAACCGCCAACCAGAATAGCACCCATTGATACCAACTCTCTGCTTTCTATTAGACAGCCAATCCTCTATCCACGCTAACACCTAACCCCCAACTCCATGCCCCCTAACCTTCTATAGCAACCTTTTGTGTGGCACCTTATCAAAGGCCTTTTGGAAATCTAAAAACACCACATCCACTGGTTCCCCTCCATCTACCACACTAGTCACATCCTCATAGAAATCCAATAAATTTGTTAAACACGACTTCCCCTTAACGAATCCGTGCTGCGTCTGCTCTATCAAACCATTCCTTTCTCGGTGCCTTGCTATTTCTTCTTTGATGACGGATTCAAGCACTTTTCCAACAACAGACGTTAAGTTTACTGGCCTATAATTCCCTGCCTTTTGTCTGCTACCTTTTTTAAACAGTGGCGTAACATTAGCCGTTTTCCAATCTTCCGGCACTTCCCCGGAATCCAGTGAATTTTGCTAAATAATTACTAAGGCATCCACTATCACCTCTGCCATTTCCTTCAGAACCCTGGGATGCATTCCATCCGGTCCTGGGGACTTGTCCACCATCAGTCCCTTTAGTCTATCAAGCACTACCTCTCTAGTGACAGTAATCACATTCAGGCCCTCAACTCCTACCATCCTTCTATCTTTAATATCCGGCAAACTATTCGTGTCGTCCTCAGTGAAGACCGAGGCAAAAAACTTATTTAAGGCCTCAGCCATTTCCTCATCTCCCACCACTAAATCCCCCCTCTCACCCTCTAAGGGTCCAACATTCACTCTAGCCAGCCTCCTCTTCTTTATATATTCGTAAAAACACTTACTGTCCTTTTTTATATTTAGTGCTAGTTTAGCTTCATAGTCTATCCTTCCTTTCTTTATCGACTTCTTAGTCATTCTTTGTTGATATTTAAACCTTTCCCAATCTTCTAATCGCCCACTACTTTTAGCCACTCTGAATACATCAGCTTTTAAGTTAATGCTCTCCTTTATTTCCTTCGATAGCCACGGCTGGTTCTCCCTTCTCCTACATTCCTTCTTTACCATTGGAATATATTTCTGCTGAGCACCGAAAAAGATCTCCTTAAAGATCCTCCACTGTTCCTCAGCAGTCCTACCAACCAATCTGCGCCCCCAATCTACATTTGCCAATTCCTCTCTCATCCTATCGTACTCCCCTCTGCATCAAAAAAACAACCATACAATGATCACTCGTCCCAAGGGGAGCCCTCACAAGAGGATCCCTAATTCTACCTGCCTCGTTACACAGCACCAGATCCAAGATAGTTCGCTCCCTTGTACGTTCCGTCACACACTGTTCAAGGAAACTATCCTGACAGCATTCCAAGAACTCTTCCTCAAGCCCACAGCGTCCGACTTGGGTCATCCAATCAATATGCAGATTAAAATCCCCCATAATTATCACCGCTCTGTTTCTGCACGCGTTAATTATTTCCTTGTTTATAGCCCGCCCCACCTCAAAGTTATTATTTGGGGGCCTATAGACCACACCCACCAGTGTCTTCCTCTCCTTACTATTCCTTATCTCCACCCACAACGATTCCTCATTTTGCTCTTTGGAGCCTATATCTTCCTTTACTACCGCCCTGATATTATCCTTAATTAACAGAGCTACCCCACCCGCTTTTTCCTCCTGTCTATCCTTCCTAAACACCTGATACCCCTGGATATTCAGCTCCCAGTCCCTGTCACCCTGCAACCACGTCTGTGTAATGGCCACCAGATCATATCCATTTGTGCTGATCTGCGCCATCAGCTCATTCACTTTATTCCAAATGCTTCGTGCATTCAGGTAAAGTGTCTTTATACAAGCCTTTATCTGGACTTTATTTGAAGGAACGCTACCAACCTTACTCACGCCCCCTACTCCCTTTATTATTGGGACATCCTCAACATTTTCCCACGCCCGTACCCTCTCTTTTACTTTAGATATTGTAATTTCTCCTACCCCTGCACCCTCCCCCCCAATTAGTTGAAAGCCCTATCTACAGTCCTAGTTATATGATTTGCCAGGACTCTGGTCCCAGCACGATTCAGACCAACCCCATCCCATCTGAACAGGTCCCACCTGCCCCAATACTGGTGCCAATGCCCCAAAAATTCAAACCCATTCCTCCCACACCAATCCCTGAGCCACCCATTCACCTCTTTAATCCTATTTACCCTACACCCGTCTGCACTCGGTTCAGGCAGTAATCCAGAGATAACCACCTTGTCGGTTCTACTTTTTAATTCCATTCCCAGCTTTTCATACTCCCTCTGCAGATCCTTAGTTCCCATTTTGCCAATGTCGTTGGCACCCACATGAACCACAACGACCGGATTCTCACCCTCCCACTCCAGGTTCCTCTGCAGCCCAGATGAGACATCCCGGACCCGAGCACCAGGCAGACAACACACCCTTCTGTATTCTTTATCATTCTGACAAAGGACAGTGTCAATACCCCTAACCACACTATCCCCAATTACCACTACATTCCTCTTTAGTTCTTCCTCTTTGTCCTGTGTCTGCACCACTGTACCGTGGGCAGTTTGCTCGTCTACCTTACAGCCCTCGTCCTTGTCCGCACTGGGAGCAAGAACCTCAAACCTGTTGTGCAGATTGAGAGGCTGAGGCATTTGGGTCCCCCCCTCCTTCCTCCCACCCTTCCTCCCCACTCCCCCCTCCTTCCTCTCACCCTTCCTCCCCACTCCCCCCTCCTTCCTCTCACCCTTCCTCCCTGAGGTGTGCCTCAGGGATCTGTTTTGGGGCCACTGCTGTTTGTAATTTTTATTAATGATCTGGATGAGGGTATAGTTGGGTGGATTAGTAAATTTGCTGATGACACCAAAGTCGGAGGTGTGGTAGATTGTGAGGAAGGGTGTCATAGTTTGCAGGAAGACTCAGACAGATTGCAGAGCTGGGCCGAGAGGTGGCGGATGGAGTTTAATGCGGAGAACTGTGAGGTAATTCACTTTGGTAGGAATAACAGATGTGTCGAGTATAGGGCTAACGGGAGGACTTTGAATAGTGTGGATGAACAGAAGGATCTGGGTGTGTGTGTGCATAGATCCCTGAAAGTTGGGAATCAAGTAGATAAGGTTGTTCAGAAGGCATACGGTGTCTTGGCGTTTATTGGCAGGGGGATTGAATTTAGGAGTCGCAGCGTCATGTTGCAACTGTACACAACTCTGGTGCAGCCGCACTTGGAGTATTGTGTGCAGTTCTGGTCCCCACATTACAGGAAGGATGTGGAGGCTTTGGAGAGGGTGCAGAGGAGGTTTACCAGGATGTTGCCTGGTATGGAGGGGAGATCCTATGAGGAGAGACTGAGGGATTTGGGGTTGTTTTCGCGAGAAAGAAGGCGGCTAAGAGGGGACCTTATTGAAACATATAAGATGATTAGAGGTTTAGATAGGGTGGACAGTGATAGCCTTTTTCCTCGGATGGAGAAAGCTAGCACGAGGGGGCATGGCTTTAAATTAAGGGGGGGTAGTTATAGGACGGATGTCAGGGGTAGGTTCTTTACCCAGAGGGCGGTGAGGGATTGGAATGCCCTGCCTGCTGCAGTTGTAAATGCACCTAGTTTGGGGGCGTTTAAGAGATCCGTGGATAGGTTTATGGACGAAAAGGGATTGGTTTAGGTTAGAGGGTCATTGTTTTTTTAACTGGTCGGCGCAACATCGTGGGCCGAAGGGCCTGTTCTGCGCTGTAATGTTCTATGTTCTACTCCCCCCTCCTTCCTCTCCTCTTTCCTCCCCACTCCCCCCTCCTTCCTCTCACCATTACTCCCCTCAGCAGCACCCTCTTGTTCCTGACCCTCAGAGTTAGCCAGTCTCGGGGGTGTGAATCTCTCTTGTACCCCTTTATCCAGGTTACACTCCCTCCCCCTGATGAGCCTCAGTGTCTGTCGCACAGAGTTCAGCTCATCTACTTTGAGCTGGAGCTCTTGCAGCATCCAGCACTTACTGAAGACATGGTCACTGGGAAGGACCCTGGGGTCCACCAGCTCCCACATCATACAGAAACAGCTCATCACATACCCCTCCATAGCAGTCTCCTAATGATTTCTGAACACAGTTAAGAACTTAAATTTACCTGGCCCTTTTCTCCCAAGCCCTGTTATCTAAAGCCCTTACAGCTCACTCTGCTTCCCTCTCACTCCGCTGCCCGCTGTCTACTGCAATCCTCCTTTTCAACTTTGCACGGTAAAAAATCTCTTCACACAAAGCCCCGCGGCCCACTTCCCGTCTAACTTATAAAGCAGAAACGCTGTTAAAAAGCCCACGAAAATATTTACAAAGGTAATCGCTTACCTTTACTCTGTTTAAAGGAGATGTACGAGGCAGATTTTTTACACAGAGGGTGGTGGGTGCCTGGAACTCGCTGCCGGGGGAGGGAGTGGAAGCGGATACGGTAGTGAGTTTTAAGGGGCGTCTGGACAAATCCATGAATAGGGTGGGAATAGAGGGATACGGTCCCTGGAAGGAGAGGGGGTTTTAGTTCAGTCGGGGCAGCATGGTCGGTGCAGGATTGGAGGGGCCAAAGGGCCTGTTCCTGAGCTGGAATTTTCTTTGTTCTGGTAGTACGGCAGCCAGAATTGCCCCTTTCAGTGACCTGTGTACCTGTACACCCAGATCCCTCTGCCTATCAATACTCTTAAGGGTTCTGCCATTTACTGTATATTTCCTATCTGTATTAGACCTTCCAAAATACATTACCTCACATTTGTCTAGATTAAACTCCGTCCGCCATCTCTCCATCCAAGTCTCCAACTGATCTATATCCTGCTGTATCCTCTGATGGTCCTCATCGCTATCCACAAATCCACCAACCTTTGTGTCGTCCGCAAACTTACTAATCAAACCAGTTTTTCTTAAATGTTAAAAGTGACCCCGCATTTACCACTTTATCCGGCAGCTCATTCCACACTCCCACCACACTCTGTGTGAAGAAACCCCCCCTAATATTCCCTTTAAACTTTTCTCCTTTCACCCTTAACCCATGCCCTCTGGTTTTTTCTCCTCTAGCCTCAGTGGAAAAAGCCTGCTTGCATTCACTCTATCTATACCCATCAAAATCTTATACACCTCTATCAAATCTCCCCTCATTCTTCTACACTCCAGGGAATAAAGTCCTAACCTATTCAATCTCTCTAACTCAGCTTCTCAAGTCCCGGAAACATCCTTGTGAACCTTCTCTGCACTCTTTCAACCTTATTTACATCCTTCCTGTAACTAGGTGACCAAAACTGTACACAATACTCTAAATTCAGCCTCACCAATGCCTTATATAACCTTACCATAACACTCCAACTTTTATACTCGATACTCTGATTTATAAAGGCCAATGTACCAAAAGCACTCTTTACGACCCTATCCATCTGTGACGTCACTTTTAGGGAATTCTGTACCTGTATTCCCAGATCCCTCGGTTCAACTGTACTCTTCAGAGTCCTACCATTTACCCTGTACGTTCTACTTTGGTTTGTCCTTCCAAAGTGCAATACCTCACATTTGTCTGCGTTAAATTCCATTTGCCATTTTTCAGCCCATTTTTCTAGTTGGTCCAAATCCCTCTGCAAGCTTTAAAGTCCTTCCTCACTGTCCACTACACCTCCAATCAGCAAATTTGCTGATCCAATTTACCACATTATCATTCAGATCGTTGATATAGAACATAGAACATAACAGCGCAGAACAGGCCCTTCGGCCCACGATGTTGCGCCGACCAGTTACAAAACAATGACCCACTAACCCAAACCAATCCCTTCTCGTCCATAAACCTATCCACGGATCTCTTAAACGCCCCCAAACTAGGCGCATTTACAACTGCAGCAGGCAGGGCATTCCAATCCCTCACCACCCTCTGGGTAAAGAACCTACCCCTGACATCCGTCCTATAAGAACATAAGAAATAGGAGCAGGAGTAGGCCATCTAGCCCTTCGAGACTGCCCCGCCATTCAATAAGATCATGGCTGATCTGTCGTGGCTCAGTTCCACTTTCCCGCCCTCTCCCCATAACCCTTAATCCCCTCTCTTATCAAAAACCCATCAACCCGCTTCTTAAAAATATTTAGCGAGGCAGCCTCCACCACTTCAACGGGCAGAGAATTCCAGATATTCACCACCCTTTGAGTGAAGAAGTTCCTCCTCAACTCCGTTCTAAACCACCTCCCCTTTATCTTGAGGCTGTGCCCCCTAGTCCTACTGTCTTTTTTGAGCGGGAAGAGTCTCTCCACCTCTATGCTATCCATCCCATTCATCATCTTATACGTCTCAATGAGATCTCCCCTCATTCTTCTAAACTCTAACGAGTACAAGCCTAGTTTATTCAGCCTCTCCTCATAGCTCAACCCCCTCAACTCCGGTATCAGCCTAGTAAACCTCCTCTGCACTCCCTCCAAGGCCAAAATATCCTTGCGCAGGTGCGGCGCCCAAAACTGCACACAGTACTCCAGCTGCGGCCTCACCAATGCCCTATACAGCTGCAGCAAGACCTCCCTACTTTTATATTCAATCCCCCTCGCTATGAAGGCCAGCATCCCATTCGCCTTCCTGACCACCTGCTGCACCTGCAGGCTGGGTTTTTGCGACTCATGCACAAGGACCCCGAGGTCCCTCTGCACCGTCGCCTGCTGCAGTTTTTCGCCACGTAAGTAATAGTCCTTCCTACCATTCTTCCTACCAAAGTGGACCACCTCACACTTGCCAACATTAAATTCCATTTGCCATTTCCTGGCCCATTCGCCCAGCCTATCTAGATCCTTCTGCAGACTCTCCACACCCTCCGCACAATTTGCCTTCCCCCAATCTTGGTGTCATCAGCAAATTTCGACACCCTACACTCGGTTCCCTCCTCCAGATCATCTATATAAATGGTAAATAGCTGAGGCCCCAGCACCGACCCCTGGGGCACCCCACTAGTCACCAACCGCCAATCCGAATAGCACCCATTGACCCCCACTCTCTGCCTCCTATTTGACAACCAATCCTCTATCCACGCTAACACCCTACCCCCAACTCCATGTCCTCTGACCTTCTGCAGTAACCTCTTGTGAGGCACCTTATCAAACGCCTTCTGAAAATCCAGAAAGACCACATCCACCGGCTCTCCTCTATCCACCACCCTAGACACATCCTCATAGAACTCCAGTAAATTAACTACCCCCCCTTAATTTAAAGCCATGCCCCCTCGTGCTAGCTTTCTCCATCCGAGGAAAAAGGCTATCACTATCCACCCTATCTAAACCTCTAATCATCTTATATGTTTCAATAAGATCCCCTCTTAGCTGCCTTCTTTCCAGCGAAAACAACCCCAAATCCCTCAGCCTCTCCTCATAGGACCTCCCCTCCATACCAGGCAACATCCTGGTAAACCTCCTCTGCACCCTCTCCAAAGCCTCCACATCCTTCCTGTAATGTGGGGACCAGAACTGCACACAGTACTCCAAGTGCGGCCGCACTAGAGTAGTGTACAGTTGCAACATGACGCTGCGACTCCTAAATTCAATCCCCCTACCAATAAACGCCAAGACACCGTATGCCTTCTTAACAACCTTATCTACTCGACTCCCAACTTTCAGGGATCTATGTACACATACACCTAGATCCCTCTGCTCCTCCACACTATTCAAAGTCCTCCCGTTAGCCCTATACTCGACACATCTGTTATTCCTACCAAAGTGAATTACCTCACACTTCTCCGCATTAAACTCCATCCGCCACCTCTCGGCCCAGCTCTGCAACCTGTCTAAGTCTTCCTGCAAACTATGACACCCTTCATCACTATATACCACACCTCCGACTTTGGTGTCATCAGCAAACTGACTAATCCACCCAACTATACCCTCATCCAGATCATTAATAAAAATTACAAACAGCAGTGGCCCCAAAACAGATCCCTGAGGCACACCACTCGTAACCGAACTCCATGATGAATATTTACCATCAACCACCACCCTCTGTCTCCTATCCGCTATCCTCAACAGACAAGTCCTCATCAAACTTCCTCTCTGACACTGTGATACAGTCCCTGACCAATAATGCTACCCCCCCCCCACCTCCTTCTCTACTCCGACTAAAACATTTGAACCCCGGGACCTGCAGCAACCATTCCTGCCCCTGCTCTATCCATGTCTCTGAAATGGCCACAACATCAAAGTCCCAGGTACTGATCCACGCTGCAAGTTCATCCACTTTATTGCGAATACTCCTCGCATTAAAGTATACACATTTCAAACCCTGCTCCACCCCACCCCTGCGATGCTGTGCATTGCAGTCCCCATCTATGTCCCCCTCACTTTCAACCCCTCTACTCAGGATCCCACCCCCCCCTCCGAATCAGTTTAAACCTAACTGGATAGCCTTAGCAAATTTACCCCCCAGGATATTGGTCCCCCTCTGATTCAGGTGTAGACCATCACTCTTATAGAGGTCCCACCTTCCCCAGAATGAGCCCCAATTGCTCAAGTACCTGAACCCCTCCCTCCTGCACCATCCCCTCAGCCACGAGTTCAAACTTTCCCTCTCTCTGTTCCTCTCTAAACTATCCCGTGGCACAGGCAAGAGTCCGGAGATAACCACTCTATCAGACTTGGCCTTTAGTTTCCACCCCAACTCCATATATCTCTGCTTAATATCCCCTTCCCTTAACCTCATATAGATGACAAACAGCAATGGACACAACACTGATCCCTGCAGCACTCCACTTGACACAGGCCTCCACTCAGAGAAGCAATCCTCCACAACCACTCTCTGGCTTCTTCCATTGAGCCAGTGTCTAATCCAATTTACTACCTCTCCATGTATACCTAGTGACTGAACCTTCCCAACTAACTTCCCCTGAGGGACCTTGTCAAAGGCCTTGCTGAAATCCAGGTAGACAACGTCCACCGCCTTCCCTTCATCCACTTTCCTGGTAACCTCCTCGAAAAACTCAAATAGATTGGTCAAACATGACCTACCACACACAAAGCCATGTTGACTCTCCCCAGTAAGTCCGTGTCTATCCAAATATTTGTAAATCCTATCTCTTAGTACTCCTTCCAGGAATTTACCTGCTATCGACATCAAGTTTACCAGCCTATAATTTCCTGGATTACTGTTTAAGCCTTTTTTAAACAATGGAACAAATGAGCTATCCTCCAATCATCCAGCACCTCACCCGTGAGTACCAACATTTTAAATATATCTGCCAGGGCCCCTGTAATTTCAACACTAGTCTCCCTCAAGGTCCAGGGGAATACCCTGTCCGGTCCTGGGGATTTATCCACTCTGATTTGCCTCAAGACAGCCAGCACCTCCTCCCCCTTAATCTGTAAAGGTTCCATGACCTCCCAACCTGTTTGCCTTATTTCTGTAGACTCCATGCCAGTTTCATTAATAAATACCATGCAAAAAACCCCTCACCAACATCTTCGTCACTTCCTCACAAAACTCGATCCCTCTGCCCCGAACACACGCACCCAGATCCCTCTGCCCCGAACACACACACCCAGATCCCTCTGCCCCGAACACACACACCCAGATCCCTCTGCCCCGAACACACGCACCCAGATCCCTCTGCCCCGAACACACACACCCAGATCCCTCTGCCCAGAACACACGCACCCAGATCCCTCTGCCCAGAACACACGCACCCAGATCCCTCTGCCCAGAACACACACACCCAGATCCCTCTGCCCCGAACACACGCACCCAGATCCCTCTGCCCAGAACACACGCACCCAGATCCCTCTGCCCAGAACACACGCACCCAGATCCCTCTGCCCAGAACACACGCACCCAGATCCCTCTGCCCAGAACACACACACCCAGATCCCTCTGCCCAGAACACACGCACCCAGATCCCTCTGCCCAGAACACACACACCCAGATCCCTCTGCCCAGAACACACACACCCAGATCCCTCTGCCCAGAACACACACACCCAGATCCCTCTGCCCAGAACACACGCACCCAGATCCCTCTGCCCAGAACACACGCACCCAGATCCCTCTGCCCCGAACACACGCACCCAGACCCCTCTGCCCAGAACACACGCACCCAGATCCCTCTGCCCCGAACACACGCACCCAGATCCCTCTGCCCCGAACACACGCACCCAGATCCCTCTGCCCCGAACACACGCACCCAGATCCCTCTGCCCCGAACACACGCACCCAGATCCCTCTGCCCAGAACACACGCACCCAGATCCCTCTGCCCCGAACACACACACCCAGATCCCTCTGCCCAGAACACACGCACCCAGATCCCTCTGCCCAGAACACACGCACCCAGATCCCTCTGCCCCGAACACACGCACCCAGATCCCTCTGCCCAGAACACACGCACCCAGATCCCTCTGCCCAGAACACACGCACCCAGATCCCTCTGCCCCGAACACACGCACCCAGATCCTTCTGCCCAGAACACACGCACCCAGATCCCTCTGCCCCGAACACACGCACCCAGATCCCTCTGCCCCGAACACACGCACCCAGATCCCTCTGCCCCGAACACACGCACCCAGATCCCTCTGCCCCGAACACACGCACCCAGATCCCTCTGCCCCGAACACACGCACCCAGATCCCTCTGCCCCGAACACACGCACCCAGATCCCTCTGCCCCGAACACACGCACCCAGATCCCTCTGCCCCGAACACACGCACCCAGATCCCTCTGCCCAGAACACACGCACCCAGATCCCTCTGCCCAGAACACACGCACCCAGATCCCTCTGCCCAGAACACACGCACCCAGATCCCTCTGCCCCGAACACACACACCCAGATCCCTCTGCCCAGAACACACACACCCAGGCCCCTCTGCCCAGAACACACACACCCAGATCCCTCCGCCCCGAACACACACACCCAGATCCCTCTGCCCAGAACACACGCACCCAGATCCCTCTGCCCCGAACACACGCACCCAGATCCCTCTGCCCCGAACACACGCACCCAGATCCCTCTGCCCCGAACACACGCACCCAGATCCCTCTGCCCCGAACACACGCACCCAGATCCCTCTGCCCCGAACACACGCACCCAGATCCCTCTGCCCCGAACACACGCACCCAGATCCCTCTGCCCCGAACACACGCACCCAGATCCCTCTGCCCCGAACACACGCACCCAGATCCCTCTGCCCCGAACACACGCACCCAGATCCCTCTGCCCCGAACACAGACACTCGGACATGTTTTGAAGCTTCTTTCCACTTCGGGAATAATTTGCCGTTGTATTTCTTCTGCCGAAACGGAAAACCTCACATCTCTACACATTAATCCCCAGCTGCCAAAATCTGTCCCATTCTCCGAGCCTATCGATATCCATCCATAAAATCTTCATATCCTCTTCACGATCTGCTTTCCACCTGTTTTAGTATCACCTGTAAATGTTGCTATCTTATACTCTGTCCCTGTTTACACATCATTTATACAGAAAGTGAAGATTTGAGCTTCGGGCACTGACCCCTGTAACTCCCCGCTAGTTACATTTCACCGTGTCCGGGGACTGACCCCTGTAACTCCCCGCTAGTTACATTTCACCGTGTCCGGGGACTGACCCCTGTAACTCCCCGCTAGTTACATTTCACCGTGTCCGGGGACTGACCCCTGTAACTCCCCGCTAGTTACATTTCACCGTGTCCGGGGACTGACCCCTGTAACTCCCCGCTAGTTACATTTCACCGTGTCCGGGGACTGACCCCTGTAACTCCCCGCTAGTTACATTTCACCGTGTCCGGGGACTGACCCCTGTAACTCCCCGCTAGTTACATTTCACCGTGTCCGGGGACTGACCCCTGTAACTCCCCGCTAGTTACATTTCACCGTGTCCGGGGACTGACCCCTGTAACTCCCCGCTAGTTACATTTCACCGTGTCCGGGGACTGACCCCTGTAACTCCCCGCTAGTTACATTTCACCGTGTCCGGGGACTGACCCCTGTAACTCCCCGCTAGTTACATTTCACCGGGTCCGGGGACTGACCCCTGTAACTCCCCGCTAGTTACATTTCACCGTGTCCGGGGACTGACCCCTGTAACTCCCCGCTAGTTACATTTCACCGTGTCCGGGGACTGACCCCTGTAACTCCCCGCTAGTTACATTTCACCGTGTCCGGGGACTGACCCCTGTAACTCCCCGCTAGTTACATTTCACCGTGTCCGGGGACTGACCCCTGTAACTCCCCGCTAGTTACATTTCACCGGGTCCGGGGACTGACCCCTGTAACTCCCCGCTAGTTACATTTCACCGTGTCCGGGGACTGACCCCTGTAACTCCCCGCTAGTTACATTTCACCGTGTCCGGGGACTGACCCCTGTAACTCCCCGCTAGTTACATTTCACTGGGTCCGGGGACTGACCCCTGTAACTCCCCGCTAGTTACATTTCACCGTGTCCGGGGACTGACCCCTGTAACTCCCCGCTAGTTACATTTCACTGGGTCCGGGGACTGACCCCTGTAACTCCCCGCTAGTTACAATTTGCCACCCAGCGAAGGGTTCATTGATCCCAACCGTTTGCTTTCTGTCAGTCAGCCAATCCTTAATCCGATCCAGTACTCGATCCCCAATCCCCTGTGATCTCACCTTCTGGATCAGTCTTTCATGTGACACTTTGTCAAATGCCTTCTGGAAGTTTAGATATATCACATTCACAGCTTCCCCATTATCCAGCTTGCTGGTTCTGTCCTCAAGGAATTCAAGCAAGTTTGTCAAGTATGACTTTGCCTCCATAAAACTGCTGATAACGGTGGATTCAACTTTGTCTTTCCAAATGCTCAGTCATCCCCTCCTTATTGATTGATTCTAGAACCTTCCCCAGCACACAGATCAAGCTAACCGGCCGACAGTTTCCTACTTTTTGCCTCTCTCCCTTTTTGAATCGGACCATCACATTAACAAGTTTCAACTCCACCAGGACCTTCCCAGAATCCAAGAAATTTTGGAATATCATGGCCAACGTTTCCACTGCCTCTGCTGCCACCTCCTTTAGTACCCTCGGCTGCAGGCCATCAGCTCCCAGAGACTTAGAATCACAGAGTTTTACAGCATGGAAACAGGCCCTTCAGTCCAACTTGTCCACGCCACCCTTTATTTTTTGAAACCCCTGAGCTAAATTAAGTTCCATCAAGATAGATAAGTCGCCGGGACCGGATGGGATGTACCCCATTTTTATAAATGACCGAGATGAGGGTGTAGAAGGGTGGATTAGTAAATTTGCCGACACCAAAGTTGGAGGAGTTGTAGACAGTGAGGATGGATGTTACAGTTTGCAGAGGGACATAGATAAGCTGCAGAGCTGGGCCGAGAGGTGGCAAATGGAGTTTAATACGGAAAAGGGTGAGGTGATTCACTTTGGTGACAGTAACAGGAGTACAGAATATAGGGCGAATGGAAGGACTCTTGGTAGTGTCAACGAGCAGAGGGACCTCAGGGTACTTGTGCATAGCTCCCTGAAAGTTGGCACCCAGGTTGATAAGGTTGTTAAGAAGGCATACGGTGTGTTAGCTTTTATTGGTAGAGGGATTGAATTTCAGAGCCGTGACGTCATGTTACAACTGTACAAAACTCTGGTGCGGCCGCACTTGGAGTATTGCGTATAGTTCTGGTCGCCGCATTATAAGAAAGATGTGGAGGCATTGGAAAGGGTGCAGAGGAGGTTTACCAGGATGTTGCCTGGTATGGTGGGAAGGTCTTATGAGGAAAGGCTGAGGGACTTGAGGTTATTTTCATTGGAGAGAAGAAGGTTACGAGGTGACCTAATTGAGGCACACAAGATGATCAAAGGATTGGATAGGGTGGACAGTGAGAGCCTTTTACCTCGTATGGTGATGGCTAACACGAGGGGACATAGCTTTAAATTAAGGGGTGGTAATTATAGGACGGATGTCAGAGGTAGGTTCTTTACTCAGAGGGTAGTAAGGGTGTGGAATGCCCTGCCTGCAGCAGTTGTGGACTCGCCAACTTTCAGGGCATTCAAATGGTCAGTGGATAGGCATATGGATAACATTGGAATAGTTTAGGTTAGAGGGTCATTAGATTGGTTTCACTGGTTGGCGCAACATCGAGGGCCGAAGGGCCTGTACTGCGCTGTAATATTCCATGTTCTAGATTCTAGGATACTGTGGGAGGTGAGGGAAGTGATTGCAGAGTCCCTGGCGATGATCTCCACATCGTCAATGGAGATGGGAGAGGTTCCGGAGGATTGCGGACGTGGTTCCTATTTTCCACAAAGGGAACAGGGATAGCCCGGGAAATTACCGACCGGTGAGTCTGACCTCAGTGGTTGGTAAGCTGATGGAGAGGATTCTGAAGGACAAGATTTATGAGCATTTAGAGAAGTTTAGTATGATCAGGAATAGTCAGCACGGCTTTGTCAAGGGCAGGTCATGCCTTACGAGCCTAGTTGAGTTCTTTGAAAATGTGACTGAACACATTGACGAAGGAAGAGCGGTGGATGTGGTTTACATGGACTTCAGCAAGGTGTTTGATAAGGCCCCCCGTGCAAGACTTCTTGAGAAGGTGAGAGGGCATGGGATCCAAGGGGCTTTGGCCTTGTGGATCCAGAACTGGCTTGCCTGCAGAAGGCAGAGAGTGGTTGTGGATGGGTCTTTTTCTGTATGGAGCTCGGTCACCAGCGGAGTGCCCCAGGGATCTGTTCTAGGACCCTTGCTGTTTGTCATTTTCATAAATGACCTGGATGAGGAAGTGGAGGGATGGGTTAGTAAGTTCACCAATGATACGAAGGTTGGTGGTGTTGTGGATAGTCTGGAGGGATGTCAGAAGTTGCAGCGTGACATAGATAGGATGCAAGACTGGGCGGAGAAGTGGCAGATGGACTTCAACGCGGATAAATGTGTAGTGGTCCATTTTGGCAGGACCAATGGGATGAAGGAGTACAAATATCAAGGGTAGGAGTCTGAGTAGTGTTGAAGAGCAGGAGGATCTTGAGGTCCGGGTCCATAGGACTCTTAAATTGGCCTCGCAGGTGGAGGATGTGGTCAAGAAGGCGTATGGTGTACTGGCCTTCATTAATCGAGGGATTGAGTATAGGAGTCGGGAGGTAATGCTGCAACTTTATAAGACCCTTGTCAGACCCCACTTGGAGTACTGTGCGCAGTTCTGGTCGCCTCACTACAGGAAGGATGTGGAAGCTATTGAAAGGGTACAGAGGAGATTTACAAGGATGTTGCCTGGATTGGGAGGCATGCCTTATGAAGATAGGTTGAGGGAGCTGGGTCTCTTCTCCCTGAGAGACAGAAGTTGAGAGGCGACCTGATAGAGGTTTATAAAATGTTGAGAGGAATAGATAGGGTGGATTCTCGGAGGCTATTTCCCCGGGTTGAAATGTTCGCTATGAGAGGACACAGGTTTAAGGTGCTGGGAAGCAAGTACAGAGGAGATGTTAGGGGTAAGTTTTTCACTCAGGGGGTGGTGAGTGAATGGAATCGGCTGCCGTCGGTGGTGGTGGAGGCGAACTCGCTGGGGCCTTTTAAAAGACTTCTGGATGAGTATATGGGATTTAATGGGATTGGGAGTTACAGATAGTTGAATGGCCTGGTAGGTATGGATATGATCGGCGCAACTTGTGGGCCAAAGGGCCTGTTTGTGCTGTAGTGTTCTACGTTCTAAGCTAGTCCCAGTTGCCCACATTTGGCCCATATCCCTTTATACCCATCGTACCCATGTAACTAACTAAATACTTTTTAAAAGATAAAATTGTACCCACCTCTACTACTGCTATCTCTGGCAGCTTGTTCCAGACACTCACCACCCTCTGTGAGAAAAAATTACCCCTCTGGACACTGTTGTATCTCTCCCCTCTCACCTTAAACCTATGCCCTCTAGTTTTAGACTCCCCTACCTTTGGGAAAAGATAGAACATAGAACACTACAGCACAAACAGGCCCTTCGGCCCACGAGTTGCACCGATCACATCAACACCTACCAACCTACAGACCTATCTATAACCCTCAATCTCATTAAACCCCATATACTCATCCAGAAGTCTTTTAAAAGACCCCAGCGAGTTCGCCTCCACCACCACTGACGGCAGCCGATTCCATTCACTCACCACCCTCAGTGAAAAACTTACCCCTAACATCACTTCTGAATTTCCCTCCTTGCACCTTAAATCTGTGTCCTCTCGTAGCAACCATTTCAACCCGGGGAAATAGCCTCTGAGAGTCCACCCTATCTATTCCTAGATATTGACTATCTAGCTGATCTGTGCCCCTCATTATTTTATAGACCTCAATAAGATCACCCCTCAGCCTCCTACACTCCAGAGAAAAACGTCCCAGTCTATCCAGCTTCTCCTTACAACTCAATCCATCACATTCCTCTGCATACTGACCCCAATAATTAACACAGTTTACATACTGGCCTAGTGATTAAATACAGTCACTTACCGAGCCCATAGATTAAATACAGTCTGCATACTGACCTCAGTAATTTCAACACAGTCCATACAGCCACCAACAATTAAACACAGTCCATGTACCGCCCCCCCATAATTAAACACAGTCCATGTACCGCCCCCCCATAATTAAACACAGTCCATGTACCGCCCCCCCATAATTAAACACAGTCCATGTACCGCCCCCCCATAATTAAACACAGTCCATGTACCGCCCCCCCATAATTAAACACAGTCCATGTACCGCCCCCCCCCCATAATTAAACACAGTCCATGTACCGCCCCCCCCATAATTAAACACAGTCCATGTACCGCCCCCCCATAATTAAACACAGTCCATGTACAGCACTCCTGTAATTAAACACAGTCTATATACAACCCCCCTCTTGTAATTAAACAGTCCGCATCCAGCTTAAACACAGTCCATATACAGACCCCCCCCTTAATTAAACACGGTCTATATACAGCCCCTGTAATTAAACACAGTCCATATACAGCTCCCCCTGTAATTAAACACAGTCCATATACAGCTCCCCCGTAATTAAACACAGTCCATATACAGCTCCCCCTGTAATTAAACACAGTCCATGTACAGCTCCCCCTGTAATTAAACACAGTCCATATACAGCTCCCCCTTGTAGTTAAACACAGTCCATATACAGTCCCCTCTAATTAAACCCAGTCCTTATACAGCCCCCTCTGTAATTAAGCACAGTCCATATACAGCCTCCCCGTAATTAAACACAGTCCATATACAGCTCCCCCTGTAATTAAACACAGTCCATGTACAGCTCCCCCTGTAATTAAACACAGTCCATATACAGCTCCCCCTTGTAGTTAAACACAGTCCATATACAGTCCCCTCTAATTAAACCCAGTCCTTATACAGCCCCCTCTGTAATTAAGCACAGTCCATATACAGCCTCCCTGTAATTAAACACAGTCTATATACAGCACCCCCCTGTAATTAAGCAATGTCCTGCTGTTTGGCTGAATCAATGCTGAGCATCTTGTGGATCCCTTCACCATGCTCACAGCCACTGAACTGAGTGTGCAAACCATGAGAGGGAGAAACGTGAGAAGATGCATTAATAACGCGAGAAGCACAAACCTTTTTGGCCTCTTTGAGTTGCCGCTGCAGCTCGTTCTGCTGTTCTTGCATCTTCTGCTTCCATTCCTGCAGTTGCTCAAATTGAATTCGGAATTTCTCCAGCTCCTTCAGCTTGATTCGGTCTTCATTCCTCTTCATTTTTAATGTCTCCAGTTTCTCTTCAAGATCCTTCACCTGGGCTCGAAGATTCTCCTCCTCCTACAAACACAATGGAAAAATGTTTACTCATCCCTGGACACAACTCCAGCTCGATCCCAAAGAGAAGCATTCAGCGATCAAATCTCGGACTCTCCCTTCATCAAATGGTTAACAAGTGAATGAAGACAATTTGTGCAATGCTTGGGGTACACTGAACATTATGTGGAAGCAGTGGAGAGTTTATGGGTTGGATTTGTATCAAACCCCATTGTCAAGGCTGTATAAATGGCTAACACGAGGGGACATAGCTTTAAATTAAGGGGTGGTAATTATAGGACGGATGTCAGAGGTAGGTTCTTTATTCAGAGGGTAGTAAGGGTGTGGAATGCCCTGCCTGCAGCAGTTGTGGACTCGCCAACTTTAAGGGTGTTCAAATGGTCAGTGGATAGGCATATGGATAACATTGGAATAGTTTAGGTTAGAGGGTCATTAGATTGGTTCCACTGGTCGGTGCAACATCGAGGGCCGAAGGGCCTGTACTGCGCCGGAATGTTCTATGTTCTGTGTATAAATGGAGAGACTAGGCAGCAGAGGCAGAATGATGTTAACTTTCATATAGTTTGGGGTAATTGGACCTGCTCTGTTCAGAAACGCTATAAATCTTCCAGTGTATCTGGAATAGCTTTCAGCAACAAGGAGATCTGGCATATTACACATCGTACTGACTAACCAGTCAGATTTCATGTCAGCACATCAATATTTATAAGAACATAAGAAATAGGAGCAGGAGTAGGCCATCTAGCCCTCTGAGCCTGCCCCGCCATTCAATAAGATCATGGCTGATCCGTCGTGGCTCAGTTCCACATTCCCGCCCTCTCCCCATAACCCTTAATCCCCTCTCTTATCAAAAACCTATCAACCTGCGTCTTAAAAATATTTAGCGAGGCAGCCTCCACCACTTCAACGGGCAGAGAATTCCAGTGATTCACCACCCTTTGAGTGAAGAAGTTCCTCCTCACCTCTGTTCTAAACTGCACCCCCCTTATCTTGAGGCTGTGCCCTCTAGTCCTGCTGTCCTTTCTGAGCAGGAAGAATCTCTCTACCTCTATCCTATCCATCCCCTTCATTATCTTATTCGTCTCTATAAGATCCCCCTTCATCCTTCTAAACTCCAACGAGTACAGACCCAGTCTATTCAGCCTCTCTTCATAGGCTAACCCCCTGAACTCCGGTATCAGCCTAGTGAACCTCCTCTGCACTCCCTCCAAGGCCAAAATATCCTTGCGCAAGTGAGGCGACCAAAACTGCACACAGTACTCCAGCTGCAGCCTCACCAGTGCCCTGTACAGTTGCAGCCAGACCTCCCTGCTTTTATATTCAATCCCCCTCGCTATGAAGGCCAGCATCCCATTCGCCTTCCTGACCACCTGCTGCACCTGCAGACTGGGTTTTTGCGACTCATGCACAAGGACCCCCAGGTCCCTCTGCACCGTAGCATGCTGCAGCTTTTCACCCTTTAAATAATAATCCCTCCTACTATTATTCCTGCCAAAGTGGATAACCTCACACTTGCTAACATTGTACTCCATCTGCCAGGTCCTCGCCCACTCGCTCAGCCTGTCTAGATCCCTCTGCAGACTTTCCACACCCTCCGCACAATTTGCTTTTCCACTTTGTATCATCAGCAAATTTTGAAACCCTACACTCAGCCCCCTCCTCCAGATCATCTATATAAATGGTAAATAGCTGAGGCCCCAGCACCGATCCCTGCGGCACTCCACTAGTCACCAACCGCCAATCAGAATAGCACCCATTGATACCAACTCTCAGCTTCCTATTAGACAACCAATCCTCTATCCACGCTAACACCTTACCCCCAACTCCATGCACCCTAACCTTCTGAAGTAATCTTTTGTGCGGCACCTTATCAAACGTCTTTTGAAAATCGAGAAACACCACATCCATCAGTTCCCCTCTGTCTACCGCACCAGTCACGTCCTCATAGAATTCCAATAAATTTGTCAAACACGACTTCCCCTTAACGAATCCGTGCTGCGTCTGCTCTATCAAACAATTCTTCTCTAGGTGCCTCGCTATTTCTTCTTTCTCCCCATAACCCTTAATTCCCCTGTCTATCAGAAACCTATCTACCCGTGACTTAAATATATTCAGCGAGGCAGCCTCCACCACTTCAACAGGCAGAGAATTCCAGAGATTCACCACCCTTTGAGTGAAGAAGTTCCTCCTCAACTCCGATCTAAACTGCTCCCCCCTTATCTTGAGGTTGTGCCCTCTAGTCCTGCTGTCCTTTCTAAGCAGGAAGAATCTCTCTACCTCTACCCTATCCATCCCTTTCATTATCTTATACGTCTTTATAAGATCCAAATGTTATCTAACATAACACTATTACAGTGTTGTGATTGAAAGCCAAAGGAGATACTAAGGTTCTACACTTGAAGTAAGGCTGATTCCACTGGGGTAAGACAGTAAACAGGACAAATCTGTTCAGGTGAAAGGTGAAAAGTGAAAGCAGACGAGTATTTCAAAAAAAGGACTTAATGTGGGCAGGACCAGTTTATGCAAAAAAATGTCCATTTCCCAGAGACTGCCGTGGATGAGTAAAGAGACCATAACATTAAAATGGAACTGAAAAGAGGTAGATATTAATGAAGGTTTCCCTCCTCCATTAATCAGAAAAAACACAAAAATGCCAAATTTCAAACTGGCACAGCAACTTATACTGCAGCATGATGTGGAGATGCTGGGGTTGGACTTGGGTAAACACAGTAAGAAGTCTCACAACACCAGGTTAAAGTCCAACCAGGTTATTTGGTAGCTTGAGTTTTCAGAGCACTGCTCCTTCATCAGGTGAGTGTCAGGGCAGTGTTCCAAAAGCTCATGATACCAAATAAACCCGTTGGATTTTAACCTGGTGTTGTGAGACTTCTCACTGTAGGAGGAAGGATACAAGTCAACTCTGAAAGGACAAACCCTGGGGAAGGCACAGGCTGACTGTGTCTTTCCTTCCAGTAATAAAACTACAAGAGAAAGCATACAAAAATACAGAGAAAAGCAGATTGTGGAATAGGAGATACAAGAACAGCAAAAAGTGACCACAGAGATAGTAAGAGCTACAAAAAGGTAATATCAAAGGAAATGAAGACAAACTAAACAATGATATTAGGAGAGAACGAGGTCGTCAGGGGCAATGTGGACTGGTGTAAACTGATGGTGGTGATGACATTAATGAAATTAAGGAAACGGCAGACTTGTATCAGTATTTACAGAAGAGAAAGAGGCTAGCATGCTGGATTGAGAGAAATGAACGGAATCATCAAAATAACATTAGCAGAGAAAAGAATGGCACTGAGGAGAGTCAAATTCACTGAGCCATGTGATTTCTATCCCTGTGTCACTGAGGACATTGTAGATGACATAACTATAATCTTTATAACTTCATTATCATCTTCTAACATTATACCAACTGATAACCTTCACAGATTGGAAAATTGGACATATTCTCCTCTGTTTTAAGAATGTTGGGGGAGGGGGGAGGGCAGGGAACTACAGGCCAGTTGGGCTACCAGTTGCAAAGGTCAGTCGAGATTAAAATAGGACGTTAGAATTTGATGTTTACAAAATTACAAACAAGTGTAAAATGCCGAGGTGAAGTATTGCATGGTCCCCCTTAAAAGGGTTTTTTTTTTCAGTGCTTAGGGAGTTAATAAAAACCAGGAACATACAGTGCCAGTACACAGACTGAAACATTTATATCAAAGGCCAAGCAGCAGGGTTGCCTTGGAAACAGCTTTCAGGCTTTTGAATTTTCTTGAATTTAGCCAATCGATTTGAAACAGAACAGGCTTTTGAATTTAACCAATCAGCTTAAATCAGGCACTTGGATACCAGCAACCTATTAGATTTGAGTTTGATGGCTTTGGTAACCTGGGGCCAATCATAAGAACATAAGAAATAGGAGCAGGAGTAGGCCATCTAGCCCTTCGAGCCTGCCCCGCCATTCAATAAGATCATGGCTGATCTGTCGTGTCTCAGTTCCACTTTCCCGCCCTCTCCCCATAACCCTTAATCCCCTCTCTTATCAAAAACCCATCAACCCACTTCTTAAAAATATTTAGCGAGGCAGCCTCCACCACTTCAACGGGCAGAGAATTCCAGATATTCACCACCCTTTGAGTGAAGAAGTTCCTCCTCAACTCCGTTCTAAACCGCCTCCCCTTTAGGGGTTGTTGATGTGTCATTACAGATATAAATGAAGAGGACAGAGAGTTACTGCCACCTGTACGGCTTCGAGAAAGCTCCAAACTGATAGCAAAGGTACCAAAGAAAACAGAAATTCCAGACAGAACAGTCAACACAGAAGACTCAGAATATTCTGGAAGATGCCACAGCCTGGTTGTAATTCAGAGAGTGACTAAAATTCTATATTGCTGAAGGCACAGATCCTCCCACTTCACACTCACTTTAACAGAGGCGAGGGAATCCTCTCTGAGTGATCAGGTGTTAGATCTCAGAGGGGATCCATTCTCCCTCATAACATCTGTTTCTGGGCAATTACGACCGTCTAGAGTTAAGGATAGGGTGATGACAGATTCCAGCATTTCCCTATAATAAGATGTTTGACCGAATGGGCTGTCATTGTCTGATTTTTGTATTACTCATTTCTCAAATTATAGCCTTGCATTTGCAGTTTTCCAATTTGTCGGGAGCTTTCCAGAATCTGGGGAATCTGAGAATATTACATCTGCCGTTTCCAATTTCTTTGATGACCTGAAGATGCAGGCCAGCAGCCCAGGGGATTTCTGACCGCTTACCTTTGCGATTCACCATCTAGCTCTCACGATTACATTCTGTCCTCAGCCTGAACAGTGAAGCCCAAATCAAAACATTGTTGGAAAAGCCTGTTTCACTAATATCCTTTAAGGAAGGAAATCTGCTGTCCTTACCCAGTCTGGCCTACACTAACTCCAGAGCCACAGCAATGAGGTAATTCACTTTGGTAGGAATAACAGATGTGTCGAGTATAGGGCTAACGGGAGGACTTTGAATAGTGTGGATGAACAGAGGGATCTAGGTGTATGTGTACATAGATCCCTGAAAGTTGGGAATCAAGTAGATAAGGTAGTTAAGAAGGCATACGGTGTCTTGGCGTTTATTGGTAGGGGGATTGAATTTAGGAGTCGCAGCGTCATGTTGCAACTGTACACAACTCTGGTGCAGCCGCACTTGGAGTATTGTGTGCAGTTCTGGTCCCCACATTACAGGAAGGATGTGGAGGCTTTGGAGAGGGTGCAGAGGAGGTTTACCAGGATGTTGCCTGGTATGGAGGGGAGGTCCTATGAGGAGAGACTGAGGGATTTGGGGTTGTTTTCGCTGGAAAGAAGGCAGCTAAGAGGGGACCTTATTGAAACATATAAGATAATTAGAGGTTTAGATAGGGTGGATAGTAATAGCCTTTTTCCTCTGATGGAGAAATCTAGCACGAGGGGGCATGGCTTTAAATTAAGGGGGGGTAGTTATAGGACGGATGTCAGGGGTAGGTTCTTTACCCAGAGGGTGGTGAGGGATTGGAATGCCCTGCCTGCTGCAGTTGTAAATGCGCCTCGTTTGGGGGCGTTTAAGAGATCCGTGGATAGGTTTATGGACGAAAAGGGATTGGTTTAGGTTAGTGGGTCATTGTTTTGTAACTGGTCGGCGCAACATCGTGGGCCGAAGGGCCTGTTCTGCGCTGTAATGTTCTATGTTCCATGTGCTTGACTCTTAACTGCCCTCCAAGGGGAATTAGGGATGGATATGGGGTAATGGTTTTTTTTAAATTTCAGTTCCAGATCTACCACAATCTTCTGATGAGGGGCAGAATGGCCTCATCCTGTTTATATGTCATTGTTGCAAACTATGGCATTTGTTTGTAGTCAGTTCATAGAAACACTACAGTGCATAAGTCTGCACCAATCAACAATCCCACCCAGGCCCTATTCCCATAACCCCACACATTTACCCTGCTAATCCCCTGACACTAGGGTCAATTTGGCACGGCCAATCAACCTAATCTGCACATCTTTGGTTTGTGGGAGGAAACCGGAGCACCCAGAGGAAACCCACGCAGGCACGGGGAGAATGTGTAAACTCCACACAGACAGTGGCCCAAGCCGGGAATCGAACCCAGGTCCCTGACACTGTGAAGCAGCAGCGCTAACCACTGTGCCAGCGTACCGCCCTGATTGCGTTATCTGTTCCTGTTTCAGGGATTGACGTGTAGCTAGTAGAGAACCTGAACTGTTATTGGAAAGACATTGAATGAACCGTCACTGACCTTTGGAGAGAGCAGAGGAAGGGCCTGAGGCAATGGCAGCCCACTTGTTGGTGTGGGGATGACAGGGGCAGCGAGTGGAGTCTGTGCTGGAGTACTGGGCTCACTGCTGCTCTTCTCACCAGCAGACGGGGATGGAGTGGCTGATGTCCCACTCGAAGCTGAGGTCGCAGACCTGGAGACCTGTCGGAGGAGATCACTCATTAAAGACAAAAGAAACACGTTTCCCACCTTCCACCTGTGCTGTTACTGCCACAGGTCAGCAACCTCCGTATTATCAAAAGAATTGGAATGAGATTGGACATGAGTCCCCTAAATACAGACTTGTCAGCTCTTGGAGTTCTCCGGTCCTTTCCCCATAGCTCAGGAATTGCTTCTCAACGTTCCTGTTGAATCTGAGTCCAGCACATCATCAGTCAGCAAATTCCAGATCACAACTTCAAAGTTTAAAAAAAGGGCTTTCCTCATGTCACCCCTGGTTTTTTTTAATCAAACACCTTCAATCTGTGTCCCACTGCAGTAAACAGGAGGTGATGGCACTGGAGGGGGTGCAGAGGAGGTTCACCAGGATGCTGCCTGGGCTGGAGGGCTTCAGTTATGAAGAGAGGATGGATAGGCTTGTGTTGTTTTCTCTGGAGCAGAGCAGACAGGGGGACCTGATTGAGGTGTTCCAGATTTTGAGGACAGGGTGGATAGGGAGCAGCTGTTCCCCTGAGTTGAAGGGTCAGTTACGAGGGGACACAAGTTAAAAGTGAGGGGTGGGAGGTTTCGGGGATTTGAGGAAAAACCTTTTTCCCCAGAGGGTGGTGAGGATCTGGAATGCGCTGCCTGGGAGGGTGCTGGAGGCGGGATGTCTCACATCCTTTAAAAAGTACCTGGATGAGCACTAGGCACATCCTAACATTCAGGGCTATGGACTAAGTGCTGATTAGATGGGAGATCAGATGGTTCTAATGGATCAGTGTGACTCGATGGGCTGAAGGGCCTTTTCTGCGCTGTCTGATTCTATGATTCCCTTTATCCAGTTACAGCACCACCACCCATCCCCAACTCTCAGTATAAATCTTGTCTTCATCTCTGATGAAGCTTCACCCTGACTTGAAATGTTGGCTCTATTCTCTCTCCACAGATGTTGTCTATCTGTTAAGCTTTTCTAGCATTTTCTGTTGTTGGAGTTATTCTCTGCTTCCTGACACTTGGCCAATTCTGAGAGTGCCTACTTCCCTTGTCATTCTGTGATGTGAAAATGTACTTGCCAGTCTGTGTGGCACTATCTTTTGGTTGGTACATGACCTACCTTATATTAAGCTGATCTTTCTCTACACCCTAGCTGTGACTGTAACATTACATTCTGCACTCTCTCCTTTCTTTCACCCCTATATCCTCTATGAACAGTATGCTCTGTCTGTATAGCACAGAAGAAACAATACTTTTCATTGTATGTTAATTCATGTGACAATAATAAATCAAATCAAACATATTGATAAATACGTGGCTGGACAGATGGTGTCGGGGGAGGGTTTCAGATTCCTGGGGCATTGGGACTGGTTCTGGGGGAGATGGGACCTGTACAAATTGAACTGGTTACACCTGGGCAGGACCAGGTCTGATGTCCTGGGGAGTGTTTCCAAGTGTTGTTTGAGAGGGTTTAAACTAAAATGGCAGGAGGATGGGAACCAATGCAAGGAGTCCGAGGAATCAACAACAAAAGGCAGAAAGGGAATAAGAAAAGTGGAGAAATCAAGGGTCAGATCAAGAGGACCACAGTGAAGGATAGTGGAACAAGACCAGTAATGTTAAACAGACAAGCTGAAAGGGAGAATTAATCACACTAATAGGTGTAAACGGGTATGATCTAGTCAGGATTATACAGACATTGGCTGCAGGGTGCCCAGGGATGGGAAGTGAACATCCAGGGGGTAGTCAGTATTTCATATGGACAGACAGAAAGGTCGCATTGCTGGATAAAGAGGAAATGAACGCAGTAGTGAGGAAGGATATTCACGGCAGTGATGTGGAACACACACAGCTGAGAAACACAAGGGGAAAGAAACGTGAGTAGGGGTGTTATATAGATTCACAACACAGACACCTGGAAACTACAAGCAGAAGAGGCCATTCAGCCCTTCCAGCCGGCTCCACCATTCATTTTGATCACGGCTGATCATTGCATTCAATATCCCGATCCCCTTTCCCCCCATATCCCTTGATCCCTTTCGCCCCAAGAGCTATACATAGAACATGAAAAACTACAGCACAAACAGGCCCTTCGGCCCACAAGTTGCACCAATCATATCCCTACCTACTAAGTCCCTTATACTCATCCAGAAGTCTCTTAAAAGACCCTAACAAATCTGCCTCCACCACCACCGACGGCAGCCGATTCCACTCACTCGGCACCCTGAGTGAAAAACTTACCCCTAACATCTCCTCTGTACTTGCTTCCCAGCACCTTAAACCTGTGTCCTCTCGTAGCAACCACTTCAGCCCTGGGAAATAGCCTCCAAGAATCCACCCTATCCATTCCTCTCAACATCTTATAATATCAGGTCGCCTCTCAACCTTCGTCTCTCCAGGGAGAAGAGTCCCAGCTCCCTCAACCTAACTTCATAAGGCATGCCTCCCAGTCCAGGCAACATCCTTGTAAATCTCCTCTGCAGCATGGATAGAGGATTGGTTGTCAAATAGGAGGCAGAGAGTGGGGGTCAATGGGTGCTATTCGGATTGGCGGATGGTGACTAGTGGAGTGCCCCAGGGGTCGGTGCTGGGGCCTCAGCTTTTTACCATTTATATAGATGATCTGGAGGAGGGAACCGAGTGTAGGGTGTCGAAATTTGCTGATGACACCAAGATTGGGGGAACGGCAAATTGTGCGGAGGGTGTGGAGAGTCTACAGAAGGATCTAGATAGGCTGGGCGAATGGGCCAGGAAATGGCAAATGGAATTTAATGTTGGCAAGTGTGAGGTGGTCCACTTTGGTAGGAAGAATGGTAGGAAGGACTATTACTTACGGGGCGAAAAACTGCAGCAGGTGACGGTGCAGAGGGACCTCGGGGTCCTTGTGCATGAGTCGCAAAAACCCAGCTTGCACATGCAGCAGGTGGTCAGGAAGGCGAATGGGATGCTGGCCTTCATAGCGAGGGCGATTGAATATAAAAGTAGGGAGGTCTTGCTGCAGCTGTATAGGGCATTGGTGAGGCCGCAGCTGGAGTACTGTGTGCAGTTTTGGGCGCCGCACCTGCGCAAAGATATTTTGGCCTTGGAGGGAGTGCAGAGGAGGTTTACTAGGCTGATACCGGAGTTGAGGGGGTTGAGCTATGAGGAGAGGCTGAATAAACTAGGCTTGTACTCGTTAGAGTTTAGAAGAATGAGGGGAGATCTCATTGAGACGTATAAGATGATGAATGGGATGGATAGGATAGAGGTGGAGAGACTCTTCCCGCTCAAAAAAGACAGTAGGACTAGGGGGCACAGCCTCAAGATAAAAGGGGGGCGGTTTAGAACGGAGTTGAGGAGGAACTTCTTCACTCAAAGGGTGATGAATCTCTGGAATTCTCTGCCCGTTGAAGTGGTGGAGGCTGCCTCGCTAAATATTTTTAAGATGCGGGTTGATGGGTTTTTGATAAGAGAGGGGATTAAGGGTTATGGGGAGAGGGCGGGAAAGTGGAACTGAGCCACGACAGATCAGCCATGATCTTATTGAATGGCGGGGCAGGCTCGAAGGGCTAGATGGCCTACTCCTGCTCCTATTTCTTATGTTCTTATGTTCTTCCTGTAGTGAGGCGAACAGAACTATACCTAATTTCATCTTGAAATCAGACAATGTTTTGGCCTCAGCTACTTTCTGTGTGGGTAAATTCCACACATTCCCCACCCTCTGGGTGAAGAAATTTCTCCTCACCTCAGTTCTAAAAGATCAAACTATGACCCCTAGTTCTGGACTCCCCCACCATTGGGAACATTCTTTCTGAATCTACCCTGTCTAACCCTGTTAGAATTTTATAAGTTTCTATCAGATCCCCTCTCACTCTTCTAAACTCCAGTGAATATAATCCTAACCAACTTAGTTTCACCTCACATGACAGCCCTGCCATCCCAGCAATCAGCCTGGTAAACCTTCACTGTGCTCCCTCTATAGCAAGTCCATTACCTGCCATTTACTGTATATTTCCCATCTGTATTAGACCTTCCAAAATACATTACCTCACATTTGTCTGGATTTATTGATTTACTCCATCCGCCATCTCTCCGCCCAAGTCTCCAACTGATCTATATCCTGCTCTATCCTCTGATGGTCCTCATCGCTATCCACAAATCCACCAACCTTTGTGTCGTCTGCAAACTTACTAATCAAATCAGTTACATTTTCCTCCAAATCATTTATATATATTACAAACCGCAAAGGTCCCAGCACTGGTCCCTGAGGAACACCACTTTCACAACCCTCCATTCAGAAACACACCCTTCCACTGCTACCCTCTGTCTTCTATCAGATAGGAGACAGAGGGTGGTGGTGGATGGTAAATATTCATCATGGAGTGCAGTTACGAGTGGTGTGCCTCAGGGATCTGTTTTGGGGCCACTGTTGTTTGTAATTTTTATTAATGATCTGGATGAGGGTATAGTTGGGTGGATTAGTAAATTTGCTGATGACACCAAAGTTGGAGGTGTGGTAGATTGTGAGGAAGGGTGTCATAGTCTGCAGGGAGACTTAGATAGGTTGCAGAGCTGGGCCGAGAGGTGGCGGATGGAATTTAATGCGGAGAAGTGTGAGGTAATTCACTTTGGTAGGAGCAACAGATGTGTCGAGTATAGGGCTAACGGGAGGACTTTGAATAGTGTGGATGAACAGAGGGATCTAGGTGTGTGTGTACATAGATCCCTGAAAGTTGGGAATCAAGTAGATAAGGTTGTCAAGAAGGCGTACGGTGTCTTGGCGTTTATTGGTAGGGGGATTGAATTTAGGAGTCGCAGTGTAATGTTGCAGCTGTACACTACTCTGGTGCGGCCGCACTTGGAGTGCTGTGTGCAGTTCTGGTCCCCGCATTACAAGAAGGATGTGGAGGCGTTGGAGAGGGTGCAGAGGAGGTTTACTAGGATGTTGCCTGGTATGGTGGGGAGGTCCTATGAGGAGAGACTGAGGGATCTAGGGTTGTTTTCGTTGGGAAGAAGGCGGCTAAGAGGGGATCTTATTGAAACATATAAGATGATTAGAGGTTTAGATAGGGTGGATAGTGATAGCCTTTTTCCTCGGATGGAGAAAGCTAGCACGAGGGGGCATGACTTTAAATTAAGGGGGGGTAGCTACAGGACGGATGTCAGGGGTAGGTTCTTTACCCAGCGGGTGGTGAGGGATTGGAATGCCCTGCCTGCTGCAGTTGTAGATGCGTCTAGTTTGGGGGCGTTTAAGAGATCTCTGGATAGGTTTATGGACGAAAAGGGATTGGTATAGGCTAGTGGGTCATTGTTTTTGTAACTGGTCGGCGCAACATCGTGGGCCGAAGGGCCTGTTCTGCGCTGTAATGTTCTATGTTCTATGTTCTGTGACCGAGCCAGTTTTGTATCCACCTTACCAACTCACCTCTGATCCCGATCGACTTCACCTTCTGCACCAGTCTGTCATGAGGGACCTTGTCAAAGGCCTTACTGAAATCCATGTCGACAACATCCACTGCCCTACCCTCATCAATCATCTTCGTCACTTCCTCAAAAACTCAATCAAGTTAGTGAGACACGACCTCCCCTTCACAAAACCATGTTGCCTCTCACTAATACGTCCACTTATTTCCAAATGGGAATAAATCCTGTCTTGAAGAATTCTCTCCAATAATTTCCCTATCACTGATGTAAGGCTCACCAGCCTGTAATTACCTGGATTATTCTTGCTACCCTTCTTAAACAAAGGAATAACATTGGCTATTCTCCAATCCTCTGGGATCTCCCCTGTAGCCAGTGAGGATACAAAAATTTGTCTCAAGGCCCCAGCAATTTCCTCCCTTGCCTCTCTCAGTATTCTAAGGTATATCCCATCAGGCCCTGGGGACTTGTCTACCTTGAACCCCATTTGTTCCAACTGCTATATCTGCCTCTTGAATACATTCAATGTTTTAGCATCAACTACTTAGAACATAGAATATTACAGCGCAGAACAGGCCCTTCGGCCCACGATGTTGCGCCGACCAATTAAAAAAGCAATGACCCTCTAACCTAAACCAATCCCTTTCCATCCATAAACCTATCCACGATCTCTTAAACGCCCCCAAACTAGGCGCATTTACAACTGCAGCAGGCAGGGCATTCCAATCCCTCACCACCCTCTGGGTAAAGAACCTACCTCTGACATCCGTCCTATAACTACCACCCCTTAATTTAAAGCTATGCCCCCTCGTGCTAGCTTCCTGTGGTAATGAATTCCACAGACTCACCACAGTCTGGGTGAAGAAATGTTTCCTCACCTCTGTGGCTTGTGCTACCAAATAACCCTGTTGGACTTTAACCTGGTGTTGTGAGACTCCTTACTGTGTTTACCCCAGTCCAACACCAGCTTCTCCACATCATATTTTCTCTCCAGAAGTTTTGCCAGTGCTGTTAGTGTGAATCAAGATGGGATGACGCTTCCCAACATGGAGGTGACACAGAAACTCATCATCTTCGCTGTGCTCTATTTTTAAAAGAAAGTGGGAATGGAGGCATTTTGTTTGGTTGAATGGTTGTAATTCTCGGACTGAAATACAAACCAATCAACTGTCAAGTTTTCACTAAGAGAGAAAACACAGGGGAATCTCAGTGGGTCAGGCAGCATCTGTAAGGAGAGAAAAGAGCTGACATTCCGAGTACAAAGCTTTGACAAAGGGCCTACAGGACTCGAAACATCAGCTCATTTCTCTCCTTACAGATGCTGCCCGACCCGCTGGGATTCCCCTGTGTTTTCTCTCTTGGTTTCAGATTCCAGCATCTGCAGTAATTTGTTTTTCCCCAGTTGTCACTGATGTATTGCAGCAGGCGACGGTGCAGAGGGACCTCGGGGTCCTTGTGCATGAGTCGCAAAAACCCAGCTTGCAGGTGCAGCAGGTGGTCAGGAAGGCGAATGGGATGCTGGCCTTCATAGCGAGGGGGATTGAATATAAAAGTAGGGAGGTCTTGCTGCAGCTGTATAGGGCGTTGGTGAGGCCGCAGCTGGAGTACTGTGTGCAGTTTTGGGTGCCATACTTACACAAGGATATTTTAGCCTTGGAGGGAGTGCAGAGGAGGTTTACTAGGCTGATTCCGGAGTTGAGGGGGTTGAGCTATGAGGAGAGGCTGAATAAACTGGGCTTGTACTCGTTAGAGTTTAGAAGAATGAGGGGAGACCTCATTGAGACGTATAAGATGATGAATGGGATGGATAGGATAGAGGTGGAGAGACTCTTCCCGCTCAGAAAGGATAGTAGGACTAGGGGGCATAGCCTCAAGATAAAGGGGGAGCGGTTTAGAACGGAGTTGAGGAGGAACTTCTTCACTCAAAAGGTGGTGAATCTCTGGAATTCTCTGCCCGTTGAAGTGGTGGAGGCTGCCTCACTAAATATTTTTAAGATGCGGGTTGATGGGTTTTTGATAAGAGAGGGGATTAAGGGTTATGGGGAGAGGGCGGGAATGTGGAGCTGAGCCACGACAGATCAGCCATGATCTTATTGAATGGCGGGGCAGGCTCGAAGGGCTAGATGGCCTACTCCTGCTCCTATTTCTTATGTATTGTACAGCTCTGAGGTACCCCCATCCGTCATTTCCAGGTACTGCACCCCAATTTGCTGCAATTTATCCAATTAACTTCCATTGAAAAACTTGTTCAAAATGTGTTTGCTATTTTGCCATTTGCAACGTAACCCCTGTGAATGATGGGGCTTCACTGTTTTCCATTAAAAGGGACTTGCAATGTTTCCAGAAACCATAGCAAGTCTGGAGATTGGGAATGATTTAGAAATCAGAAAAAGAAGAGTAGAGCATGATTCCTGACTCCCCAAAGCCTGTCCACCATCTACAAGGGACAAGTCAGGATAACGTTGGAATACTCCCCACTCCCCTGGAAGGCTGCAGCTCCAACAACACTCAAGAAGCTCAACACCATCCAGGACAAAGCAGCCCGAGTGATTGGCACCACATCCACTCCCTCCGCCGCCGACACTCAGTCGCTGCAGTGTGTACCATCTACGAGATGCACTGCAACAATTCACCAAAGATCCTTAGACAGCACCTTCCAAACCCACGACCCCTTCCATCGAGAAGGACAAGGGCAGCAGATACATGGGAACACCCCCACCTGCAAGTTCCCCTCCAAACCACTCACCATCCTGACTTGGAAATATATCGACCGTTCCTTCACTGTCACCCGGTCAAAATCCTGGAATTCCCTCCCTAACGGCATTGTGGGTCAACCCACAGAACACGGACTGCAGCGATTCGAGAAGGCAGCTCACCCCCACCTTCTCAAGGGGCAACTAGGGATGGGTAAGAAATGCTGGCCAGCCAGTGACACACATGTCCCACAAATGAATAAAGAAAACATGAGAGTAAACTAGCCAGAAATCTAAAAACTGATAGTAAGATAGAAAGGAGAAGTAGCTGAAGTAAAGATTGCATATGGAATAAAGAGATGGCAGAGGCATTGAAGCAGATACGATGGTGACTTTTAAGGGGCATCTTGACAAATGCATGCTGCCCATTCGTCAGGTGAGTGGGATTTCAGTTCACAAACAGGGCATTTAAAGACACAAACTCAATTTACAGAATAATGGTTGGAACACGAGTCGTATTCCACTGATGAAGGAGCAGTGGCTCGTGCGACCAAATAAACCTGGTGTTGTGAGACTTCTTACTGAGAAAATAAATGGTAGTGAAAATATCAACAAGCATCTTTCAATGGTTGCACTTTGCTGTACGATTCCCGGCTCCCTGAGTGAGGGGTCTTCAACACAACACATTTTATCGAATATTTTGATTTGTCTCATAAGAACATAAGAAATAGGAGGAGTAGGCCATCTAGCCCTTTGAGCCTGCCCCACCATTCAATAAGATCATGGCTGATCTGAAGTGGATCAGTTCCACTTTCCCGCTTTCTCCCCATAACCCTTAATTCCCCTGTCTATCAGAAAACTATCTACCCATGACTTAAAAATATTTAGCGAGGCAGCCTCCACCACTTCAACGGGCAGAGAATTCCAGAGATTCACCACCCTTTGAGTGAAGATCTAAACGGCTCCCCTCTTATCTTGAGGCTGTGCCCTCTAGTCCTGCTGTCCTTTCTAAGCGGGAAGAATCTCTCTACCTCAACCCTATCCATCCCCTTTATCTTATATGTCTCTGTAAGATCCCCCCTCATCCTTCTAAACTCCAATGAGTACAGACCTTCCTTCATAACTCAGATGTTCCACCCCAGGCAGCATCCTGGTGAATCTCCTCTGCGCTCGCTCCAGTACAATCACATCCTTCCGATTATGTGGCGACCAGAACTGCACACAGTGCTCCAGCTGTGGCCTCACCAACAGTGGTTCCAGTACGGCCTCTCTGCTCTTAAACTGTGTCTAAAGGGAGTAATGCCAGCCCCACTGATGACCATGTGTGCAGATATCCAAATGCAGCAACTGGCTGACCAGATTTCAGAGATGCAGTTGTGGTGGATTCACGACAGCATACCCGCTATGCTAGCGATGCATGGATAGAATATTTAGCAAGGTGGTCTCACTGTAGATGTGAATTGCACAGGAGAAGGGACTGGGTGACCATCAGGAACAACAAAAAGCTCAGGAAGGTTGTGCAGGTGACCCCTGTGGTCAGCTCTCTCTCTCTCTCTCAGAAGATGTACTGCTTTAGACACCACAGCAGCCGGGTTCCTGCATCGTGGCTGGTTCTGCTGCTCAGAGAGGTGGAACAAAACCACTGGCAGGGAGAAGGTGATCAGGGCACAGTGAGCTGCTTCTCTGGCCACACACATGAATCAAGGATGGTATGTTGGCTCTCTGATGTCAGCACATCACACAGCAGTTGCATCCAGGGTCCTTGTGGGGGCTTTCGCTCGTTCTGTGACTCGGGCTGTGCCTCAAGGATTGTGTTATGACCCTTGTTATTGGTTACTTATATAAATGATTTGGATTTGAATGTACAAGGCATGGTTAGTAAGTTTGTGATGATACTAAATTAGGAGGTATCGTTGAAGGTTATCAAAAATTACAGGGGGTTTTGATCAGTTAGGGAAGTGAGCTGAGGATTGGCAAATGGATTCCAATACAGATATTGAGAGGGGTTGC